>NC_057736.1:39800599-39810968 GCF_004010195.1 Chiloscyllium plagiosum | reverse complement strand
TCCCCCCAACCCCCATCCCCCAGCCAACCCTGATCCTTCTTGTCTGTCACTCTCTATCTAAAGCAGTGTTGACTCTAGAGGCTTCTTTCTGACCCCCTTTAGCTTAAGCACTCGGGAGTTTTATGGACGATTTTATTCTATTCTTCTGTGGGGCAACATTAATTTTTTTGTAAAGGGAGCAGAGTTATTTTCTGCTGATGTTAAATGCAGGATTTAGCTTGTCACCCTGATGCTGCAGGACAGGTCATTTTGGAACACTTGTGCTGACTAAACTACTTTGCACTGCTGAGCAGCAATCTGTCAGCATTGTTTTATCTCAAATATTGATGGAAGAATGTATCATAGTTTGGCAATTGCCTCATCATTTGGAACTTCACGTGATTTCCAAAGCTTCAAAGCCTCCCGATTCCACCAGACATCATGGGAACGTTGTTCCGACTTGCTCCTTCACCTCTTCAAAATGTGTCCAAGATGGCGGCAGAGTAGCAGTGCAGCATGTGGGCTCCTGCCCAGAACGCATCTGCTCCGTCCACTTTTACTTTTCGATTTTTTTTTACCCCCTTCCTTCACAACTTACTTTACTTACCTTCTGTGGGAAGATTGAGCCAACACGGGGGGGGGATAGTGAGAGAGCACGGGAAGAGTGGGAGACCGAGCCTAACATGGAGGAGATCGAACCTTTGTGGGGAGTGCGAGCCCAGCATGGCTATGCACTTCAGAAGGAGTGATATTGAACTACTCACGTTATTTCTTCATTTTTCTTTTGTCTTCAATTTTTGTTTCTCAAAAAAAATGGCAGCAAAACAAGGTGCAATCACAACCAATAAACAGCAGTAAACAAAACCCCACCCACCCTCCCCACAGCACATACCTCCCCCAAAAATATAAAGAGAAAAAACAACAAGCAACCATAATAAATAAAAACATATACAAAGCACACAACATAATAAATTAAGCCAGCAGCAAGATAACTGCATTAACAAAAGAAAAAAGACAATAATGAGAAAAGAAAATGCCACAATAGAAGATACCTCAGTCTGGAACAGTTAAAAAAACAACACCCTTAGCATATGAAAGAAAAGGATTCCAAAATTTTGTAAATTTGTTAGAGGAGCTAAGGATAGTCTTGTTTTTTCTAGTTTAAGGAAGTATAACGCATCTCTAACCCAGTGCGTATGAGTAGGCAGAATTAGGGATTTCCATTTTAACAATATCAATCTTCTGACCAACAGGGTAGTGAATGCTGTCATGTCTTTTTTAAAGGAAGGGAGGTTAGATAAAGTGGGTGACACCCCAAACAAAGCAGTAAAACCATTAGGAGTGAGATACCTTCGATAAGGTGTCAAAGATATCAGTTCAATATCTCCTTAAAGAAGGGCAAAGCCAGAACGTGTGCATATAATTTGCTGGGGTTTGTCGACACTGATCACAGGGCAGAGACACCACCTCAAATATTTTGGCAAGCCGAGCTTTGGTGTAGTGAGCGTGGTTTAGAATCTTGCATTAAGTAAAACAATGTTTTGCACAGATAGAAAATCTGTGCACCTTTGTAAAACCTCATCTCACACATGACCCAGAATTACCTCTTCCAGATCTGTCTCCCAGATAGAGTCATAGAGATGTACAGCATGGAAACAGATCCTTTGGTCCAACCCGTCCATGCCGACCAGATATCCCAACCCAATCTCGTCCCAACTGCCAGCACTTGGCCCATATCCCTCCAAACCCTCCCTATTCATATACCTATCCAAATGCCTCTTAAATATTGCAATTGTACCAGCCTTCACCATATCCTACGGCAGCTCATTCCATACATGTACCACCCTCTGTGTGAAAAAATTGCCCCTTAGGTCTCTTTTATATCTTTCCCCTCTCACCCCAAACCTATGCCGTCTAGTTCTGGAGTCCCCGACCCCAGGGAAAGGGCTTCCGATAGGAAGGAGACCAGAATTGCACGCAATATTCCAACAGTGGCCTAACCAATGTCCTGTACAGCTGCAACATGACCTCCCAACTCCTGTACTCAATACTCTGACCAATAAAGGAAAGCATACCAAATGCCTTCTTCACTATCCTATCTACCTGTGACTCCACTTCCAAGGAGCTATGAACCTGCACTCCAAGGTCTCTTTGTTCAGCAACACTCCTGAGGACCTTACCATTAAGTGTATAAGTCCTGCTAAGATTTGCTTTCCCAAAATGCAGCACCTCGCATTTATCTGAATTAAACTCCATCTGCCACTTCTCAGCTTTTACAGAATCGAGAGAATCTGAGCATACTTTATGGATGTTTGAATAAATAGCTGAAATAGCCCCCTTTAATGAAGGAAGCAGTTCTAGAAAGATGTCAAAATCAGAATAATTGAGATGGGCGGGGAAAACCTGAAATGAACGATGGACAAAACTGGGAACTTGGAGGGATCTAAAGAAGAGGGCGGCACAGTGGCACAGTGGTTAGCACTGCTGCCTCACAGCGCCAGAGACCCGGGTTCAATTCCTGACTCAGACGACTGACTGTGTGGAGTTTGCATGTTCTCCCCGTGTCTGCGTGGGTTTCCTCCGGGTGCTCCGGTTTCCTCCCACATTCCAAAAATGTGCAGGTTCGGTGAATTGGCCAGGCTAAATTGCCCCTAGTGTTAGGTAAGGGGTAAATGTAGGGGTATGGGTGGGTTGCGCTTCGGCGGGTCGGTGTGTACTTGTTGGGCCGAAGGGCCTGTTTCCACACTGTAATGTAATCTAATCTAATCTAAGAGGCTTTAAGGAAGTGAAAATTATCAACTAATTGTTAAAAAAAATGCAAAAACGCCATCAACATATAAATCTTTCACAGTTTTTATTCTGAATTTAGCCCAACCAGAAAAGGCACTGCCCACTAAAGATGGGAGAGAAATATGATTTGCCGCCAATGGCGCTTTGGTAGAAAATGACTGAAAGCCAAAGTGGAGTCGAAATTGAAACCAAATTTTAAGACAGGATCAAACAATTACATTGCTCATGTAAATAGAGGTTGAAGAAAGGCAAGGTGAATGCAATAAAGCCTTTAATGTTACTGGATGGGTGGAATTTGCCTCAATTGTCAATCAGTTTGGGAGACCATCAAGATTTCTATGTTGTACTAAGAAAGAGTTTAATGTTGAACTTATATCTATATTTCCTTATTTTTCTATTTTGTCCCTAAAGTTTTGTACCTAGGTACCTTTGTACCTAAAATGACACTGGGAAAGGTGATATTGTAAATTTTCACTACTCCTTGAGTACATGTGACAATAAAAATCTCATTCTAATTCTAAGTCATTTTCCCCACCGTTTCTGCATGTATCTGTTACATTAGGATTTGACTGTTACAACTTAATCAGAAACTCTGCCATTGGAACCTTCTCATGAATCCAATTCAGTTCACCCATCATCACACATTCTGTGATTCTCTGGTCCCCAAGTATCACAAACATGTCAGATGTGCCGGCAATGTGGATCGTAAACTTATGCAATTGATTTGGTTTTTAGATAAAATGCAGGTACAAAAATTAAAAGTAGAAATGGGTAAAGTATGTGTAATAAGGTAAGAATAGGATCCATTCAGTTTCTTGCTTGAAGATTTCATGAGGTAATTTGGTGGTGCCAGTGTTGGACTGGGATGGACAAGGTTAAAAATCACATACTAGGTTATAGTCCAACAGGTTTCTTTGGAAGCACTAACTTTCAGAGTACCGCTCTTTCATCAGGTGGTTGTGGAGGTTAAGATCATGCTTACAGAAGTTATAGCCAAGGGAGTCCACTGTTTTGGAGATATGACACAGTAAACAATCTTGGATTAAAACTTTCATCTTTTATAATGGGATATGCTGGTTTCTGTTCTTTGATATGTAAATGCCAGAACTTCTTTTAAATTACATTCTGAAGAGAGCTCAGTTTATTAAACAATAGGCGTGAAGTCTATCTGTGTCCCAGTGCTATGTCAGACTCACAAACCCTCTGTATGGTTTTCAGAGTTTTATATGGATTCATTCAGTCTTTGAGCAAAATAAAATGTAACTCTGCAAAAACAACTTCACCCCATAAATTTATAAACAGAATGAGTATGCATGTGAGTGTGTGCATGTGCACGTGTATATACATATGGATGTGTGTGCGTAAGCTTGGTTAAGTGCGCGTGATGGAGTATGTGTGTTGGTGTGAGTGCGGGGAGGGTCTGTGTGTGTATCAGATTAGATTAGATTCCCTACAGTGTGGAAACAGGTCCTTCGGCCCAACAGGTCCACACCGACCCTCTGAAGAGTAACCCACCCCCCTCTGACTATATGCACTTAACACTATGGACAATTTAGCATGGCCAATTCACCTAACCTGCACATCTTTGGATTGTGGGAGGAAACCGGAGCACCCGGAGTAAACCCACGCAGACACAGGGGGAATGTGCAAACTCCACGCAGACAGTTGCCCGAGGATGGAATCGACTCTGGTGCTGTGAGGCAGCAGTGCTAACCGCTGAGCCACTGTGCTGCCCGTATGGAAACAGGCCCTTTGGCCCAGCAAGTTCACACCGACCCTCCGAAGAGTAACCCGTCCAGACCCATTTCCCTTGACTAATGCACCTAACACCATGGGCAATTTAGCACAGCCAATTCACCTGACTTGCACATCTTTGGATTGTGGGAGGAAACCGGAGCACCCGGAGGAAACCCATGCAGACAGTGTAGTGGTGTCACCTGTAATGTGACATGAATCCAAGACCTCTGCATTGTTGCCTGCCCTGAAGTAGGCGGATGGTCACCTGAAGGTCTAAGGCTGAATGTCCCAGCCCACTGAAGTGTTCCATGACTGTGAGGGTATACTCCTGCCTGGTGATTGTTGTGAAGTGTCCAATTGTCCATTGTTGTAGCGTCTGCTTAGTCTCGCCAATGTACCAAGCCTCGAGGAATCCTTGCCTGCAGTGTATGAGATAGACTACATTGGCCAAGTCACATGAGTACTCACCGTATACATGGTGGGTGGTGTCCTCACGTGTAATGGCGTTACCCGTGTCGATACTCTGACACATCTTGCAGCAGCTGCTGTGGCAGGGTTGTACGGCGTTGTTGTCCTGAAGACTGGGCTGTTTGCTACGAATCATGATCTGCTTCAGGCGAGATGTGGAGGCACGGGTAAGGTCTTGGCGAGGTGCTCATCCTCATTGATAATGTGTTGTAAGCTCTAAAGACATGGTGTAGTCATTCAGCTCCTGGGAAGTACTGGACAACAAAGGGTACCCTGTCTGTTGCAGCCTTTGTCAGTCTGCTGAGGAGGTCTTTACAGTTTCATGCTGTGGCACATTGGAACTGGCAGTCGATGAGTTGACCATCATACCCCGTTCTTATGAGGGCACCCTTGAGCACTTCCAAATGCCCATCGTGTTCCTCCTTATCTGAACAGGTCCTATGTATGCGGAGGTGTTGTCCATTATAAAAGATGAAAGTTTTAATCTAACATTGTTCACTGTGTCTTCATGACACTGGACTCCTTTGACTATAAATTCTGCAAGCATAATCTTCACCTCCACAATCACCTGATGAAGGAGCGGTGCTCCAAAAGCTAGTGCTTCCACATAAACCTGTTGGACTACAATCTGGTGTTGTGTGATTTTTAACCTGTTTCTGAGTTGAATGGGTTGAAAGCTTGAAATCCTATTCAACAGCTGTGATGGTTTCTGTAGTCAAATAGCTTTTCTGTGGACAGAGCAGAACAAGTTCTGGGAGGGACGGAAGGTTTGATTATTTAAAGCTTTATGGAACTGGAGATTGTGTCCCTTAGTGTCTAGGCTCTTCACAACAATCCTTCATTTGCTTTTATCTGCTCTCCCACTGTCTCCTATCTCATCAGGACCCTCCTTCGAAAATGGCTTATAGATTTACTCAGATCCAAACCAAAGGTGGCTGCCATGTTACTTTGAAGTTGTGCTTCCACATTTGGTTTAGGAAAGCTAGGAAAAAGACTGTCCACACCCACAGGAAAGCTATTATCAATTCATTTCAGTTTCCTCCTTGTGGAACTGTGCAGTGAATTTCAAAAGTCTTCAGCCTGCGTGTGTCTGTCTATAATCAACTCAAAGCTTTTTAGGAGCTTGAAAAAATTGTACCTTTAAAAGTTCAGTTGGCTTCTGACACCATTTCTCAAGGCTCCTTGTATCCATAGTATTTTACACATTGTATAATATCATAATTATCCTATTTATGTCACTAAAAGTACCACGCCATCATTGTTACGTGCAGGGCCAGACCATGGGTATCCTTTAGAGTCCATAGAGTCATGGAGGTTTAGAGCATGGAAACAGACCCTTCAGCCCAACCTGACCATGTTGTCCAGTTTTCACAATCTAGTTCCATTTGCCTGCGTTTGGTCCTTATCCCTCCACATCTATCCCATCCATGTACTTGTCCAAATGTTTCTTAAATGACAAAATTGTACTTGCTTTCACCATTATCTCTGGCAGCCTGTTGCAGACACTCACCACCCTTTGTGTGAAAAATTTGCCCCACTGGACCCTTTTGTATCTCTCCCCTCCCACCTTAAACCTCTGCCCTCTAATTTTAGATTCTCCTACTATGAGGAAAAGCTGTTGACTATCTGCCTTATATTTGCTTCTCATGATTTTATAGACCGCTATAAGGTCACCCCTCAGTCTCTTCTGCTCCAGAGAAGAAACTTCCAGTCTATCCAACCTCTCCTCAAATCTTCTCGTCCAGGTAGCATCCTAATAAATCTTTTCTGTACACTTTCTAGCTTATTAATATCCTTTCTTTAATAGAGTGACTAGAACTGCACACAGCCCTCCAAATGTGGCCCCACTAATACCTTGTACAGATGCAAAAAGATGTCCTAAATCCTATACTCAGTGCTCTGACTGATGAAAGCAAGCATGCTGAAAGTTTTCTTCACCACCCTGTCGACCTGTGACTCCACTTTCAATGAGCTATGAACCTGTCAGCTGTGGTTTGCATTAATTCAGTGGACTTGATATCTATCTTGCTTTCTAGACACTGTTTCCTTGTGGACCAAGTGATTCCAAGGTGAGGTATTTCCAGTCAGATTTCTGAGACATCAAGTGCTTAACACACACCTCCCCCCACCCCATACAGGCATTTGGTCTTAAGCCTTGCGTTATTGACTTTATCAGTCTGAGGGC
Source organism: Chiloscyllium plagiosum (assembly GCF_004010195.1). NCBI lineage: Eukaryota > Metazoa > Chordata > Chondrichthyes > Orectolobiformes > Hemiscylliidae > Chiloscyllium > Chiloscyllium plagiosum. The sequence continues at coordinate 39,803,809 of NC_057736.1, read as the reverse complement.
TTTACCCAACCTGAAGTGTCAAGAGCTCACAATAGTATAGTGCAGCATTGACCTATGACCTATGTAAATAACTGTTTGATCAGTTCACTGATCTGAATCTAGATATGTTTTCTACTGTTTTTCAAAACTTCAGAGGTGTTTTATGTGAGAAAATACTGTAGTAGTCAAGAAGGTATGTGCCTTTCCTGGTAATAAGCTGCAAAAGGTCTACCAGTGAATCTGTCTGCACTGTGGGATGCAGAAATAGAAATTCAAACTTTCACATTTACAGATTCGAAGTCTCCCTTCAGAAATCAAACTGTGCAGTCCTCAGCTGAGCAACCAGTGTCCTGAAGGAATAAATAAATGTAAAGTTGCCATAGTCTTACCAGACCTTCAGGCTGCTCTGTCAGAGAGATGACTGATCAGCTGAAGATTACCACATCCCAGGCAAGGGGAGAGGTAGAGAAGGAGGGTCCTCATGGTAATGTCACTTGGTGCTGAGAATTGAACCCACAATGTTAGTATCACTAATCAGCTATCCAGCCAACTGAGCTAACTGACCTCCATCCTGAAAAGACATAGACAGCAAAAATGAAACACCCTCTGTGTGCTATTCAGTTAGCTTTCAATGACTGTGCCTCTTTTATGAGCTGTAACCGCTATGATCTCTCTCCTCTGAATTTGTTTTTTAGCAGCAGACCTCAGAACCTGCACATCCCCCTCGTAGACCAAACGTTCCCAGCATTCCCATGCTTTGACTCAGTGGGCGAGTGGTTGGATGCCATTGAGATGGGCAGATACAAGGACAATTTCACTGCTGCTGGATACTGCTACCTGGAGTCAGTCGCGAGAATGACAGTTCAGTAAGTGATCTTTCAGTTGGACAAATCATCATTAGTCTGTGCTTTTCTTTAGTGGAGCAGACATGGAAGTGAGATTAGCACACTCTGCAACTGTCTGGAGAATATCCTGTGTTAGGTCTGGGAAGATCTCTAACAATTCAGGTAGACTCCCACTGGCAAACGATGTGACTGTTGTACTCTGGAGCAGTGAAATTTGGAATGTGCCTACAACATTGTTGGCCTGGTTCCGTGGTTTAGGGATGTGTTAGATGTTAATCACAATGTACAATAGCCTTAAACCAAACAAGAATCCCCCTCCCTCCTGTGTATGAATTTCAAGCTCATTAAACTGATGTTATTACAGAGTGACCATTGTGTTGTCTCAGGTCAGAAAGTATCAGAAACTCTATACCAGTAGTCTGCCTTCACCCAAAATGAGCTGTGTGCCCTTTACATTACCGCTGAGATTTTTACATCCTTCATTAGTCTACATTATGTGCTTTGTTCATGTGGGATATGGGCCAAGTACTGGCAAATGGAACTAGATTAGGGGAGAATATCTGGTCGGCATGGATGAGTAGGACCGAAGGGTCTATTTCCGTGCTGTTTATCTCTATGACAGCTCCCTAGAAAACGATTTCTAAATACCCAATGGCAATGGAAACCTCATCTCCCCACTGCTGCATCTCAGATAATTGTATCCGTTCCTGACAAAGTAGCCTGTGCTCTAAGACTTTAGATTAAAGCATTGGAATATTAACAGGATGTTGCTGGGACTGGAGGGTTTGAGTTATAAGGTGGGGCTGGATAAGCTGGGACACTTTTCATTGGAGCGTAGGAGGATGAAGGGTAATCTTAGAGCAGTTTATAAAATCATGAGGGGCAGAGATAATAGCAAAGATCTTTTCTCTGGGGTGGGGAGTTCAAAACTCGAGGGCAGAGGTTTAAGGTGAGAAGAGTAAGATTTAAAAGGGACCTGAAGGGCAACTCTTTCACACAGAAGGTGATTTATATGTAGAATGAAGTGGTAAATGGAGATACATTTACAATATTTAAGACATTTGGACAGGTACATGAATAGGAAAAGTTTAGAGGGATGTGGGCTTAACACTGGCAAGTGGGACTAGGTAAGTTTGGGGAATGTGGTCAGCATGAACGAGTTGGGCCAAACGGTTTGTTTCAGTGCTGTATGACTCTAGAAAAGCATTTTTGGGCAAAAACGTTTCCAACAACAAAGAAAGATCCCAAGATGTTTCACAGAGATGGAAGAAGAGCAGAATCTGACGGAATGAAAAATGGTTTAAATGGGGTGAGCTAAAAACTTGGCAAACAGAGGTAGCTTTTAAAAAGCCTGTTCTATGGAGGCTTTTCCGAGGTGTCCCCCATTATGTGAGATCACATGACTGAACTAAGGCATTGGCTTCACTGTTTAGGCTGTGTGACAGTATCAGAAACTGTAGGAAAAGGAATGGAGAAAGAAAGTGATGGGATTTTACAGGATTAGGGAAGGATGGTGACCATGGAGTAATTTTAAAAAATATGTCAGTGCCAAATTTGCAGAGTTGGGGGAATCAAAAGCCAGAAGTCCACAAATTTCTGACAGTTTACTTAACAAAATTAATTTTGGAAATGTATGTAAAATGGCAAAAATACAGTTCAGAAAATCTTGATCATGAATCAGCAGCGTTATCAGAAAAATGAATCCAACAATCAGGATATCTAAATTGTAATGAAGACTGCATTTGACTGCTTCAAATTTCAGTCTGGTTTTAAATGTCTTTTATGGCATCACTAAGGTATGTTTGATTATCTTAACAGATAATGTTTTGCAGCAAAAAAATTGACATGTTGCAAATGTTTTTTTGCAGGTAAAATAGCTTGCGAATATGTTGTGATCACTGGAAGTTACAATATTATGTGCTTGGAACTGCCGTGTGACTCTGTAATAGTTGTCTGAATGAAATAGGTTGGTAGAGCATAATGCTGGAAAAAGCACAGCAGGTCATTTAAGGAGCAAGTCGACAGAAGAAGGATTATGCCTGAAATGTCGACTCTCTTGCTCCTCAGATGCTGCCTGACCTGCTGCGCCTTTTTCCAGCGCCACACTTTAGTAACTCTGGCTCTCCAGCATCAGCAGTCCTCACTTTCTCCTGAATGAAAGTGGTAAATTATTAGTTCAGATTTGTCTTATCTCAGTGTTTTGCTTGTTTTTTTGATTTCAAAAATATACTTTATTCATAAAATACTTTGATCTGTACAACTGGACATGCCATACATATGTAAACATTCCATTTGTTTGCATACTGAAAACAGAGTAATCATTCCTATTTACAGGTCTGTACAATTACATTTTTAGCTGAGGTGCCAGCAGAGCCCAAATGACGGC
>NC_057736.1:39745413-39798336 GCF_004010195.1 Chiloscyllium plagiosum | reverse complement strand
TCAGTGTTTTGCTTGTTCTCTCGGGTTGTTGTGATGAACTTGGAATTGGTCATTTTTAACAGCCCTAATCCTTTTTCCATCTTCTCTTCACTATTGTGATGATGCTAAATTTTAGAAAAATCAGTTTTAGATTGACAAAATAACTGATTGATAAGGCCATTATGTAATACACAAGTAAGTCCCTGATTAAAACCAATATCATTGGCACATTTACAGTCATAAGATCGCTTAATTCATAAAATGCTTATTTAGATATTCCCATTCGACAGTCTCTTTCTGTGACACAGGATAGGCTACAGGTTGGTTACCTTCAATGTCCATACCAACATTGAACGTACAATGCCATTGGTTAGAGACAAAAAAAATGCAGATACTGGAATCCAAAATAGACAGGCAGGAGGCTGGAAGAACACCGCAAATTAGAGGAACAACGCCTCATCTTCTGCTTTGGCACCCAGCAGCCCGGAGGAGTCAACATTGAGTTCTCCAATTTCAAATAACCTCCCTTTCCATCCCCTGACTCCCTTCCCACCACCTCCCTCTTCCCCTTCCACTGCTCCCTGCTACCAATTGGATTCATTCCTCCCATTGACCAACCAGGGCATACCCTCTACCTGTCTTCACCTATCCCCACCTCACCACCCTGCTCTTGCCTCCCCTTTATCTGCAGCTCCCCCCACACCCACCCCTAGTCCTGAAGAAGGGTTACACCTGAAACATCAATTTCGCCACCTCCTGATGCTGCCCAGTGTAGGGCCTATTGGGCAGCTGTGTTTAGTCAAAAGGAAGCAGGAATTATGGTCCATGTTGATTTGAACTATTTGATCCGACACATTGGCGGATACTGCAGGCAGTCCCTGCAGTATGAGATCACAAGGAGGCCAAAGAGCTGATCTAGCCGCCAGTGATGATCAGGTTGGCTACACCCAACTGCATAAACAAGAGGTGGCACGGATCTTCAACTGGCTACCAGCATGGAGCCTGGGTAGCCTGGTACCCATAGCCATAGTTGGGCTTGTGTGCCAGACCCTTTTGGCATAAATGACAGGAATGGGCAGGGTGTCTGTCATGCCAGATGAACCAGGGATATATATGAATGGAGCTTCCAAAGCAGCCTCCAGTATCAATGTTAGCTCATCAACCATAACACTCTTCAACACCTCCAGGGGCAGGTGAACCATCAACTTGCCTTTATCTCTATCTTTCTGGATTTATGATTTACAATATTTTAAGAATATTGTTTGTTTATTTAATGACATGAATAACCAACATTTGAGCTGCCATACGTAGTTATGATGTTCTTTGCACTTTTTAATTTGCACTTTGTTTTAATCATCTTTCTCACCAAGGATTAGGTCTGCCCCTTCGATTCTGCTGGACCCTTAGAAAGGTGTCAGTTTTATGTAGTTTCCAAATGAATGAGCAGATGGTATTCAAGACTGCTAGAAGGTGAAGGGATCGCCTCACTGACACTTTCTCATGAATATTTTGTTGTTATTTGGAACAAAATTATAGAGTGGTTACAGTTTAGTTGGAGGCCATTCTGCCATTGTGCCTGTCCTTGCTCCCTGCAATTCAGGTAATGACACTTACTCGCTCTCTCCATAGCTCTACAATTTCTTTCTCTTCATTTGCTTATCCAATTCCCTTTGGAAACGATCAAAATAACCTCCAGCTTTTCAGGTATCTGCAGATTTTGAAATTCTGGGCCATTAATCTATAGACAGGAATTAAGAATGTGCAAGAAAAGATGTTTAAAAGCAGGTCTGTCTGAGTTAACTCATCCAAACAATCTCTGATAGGTAGAGAGAGACTTCACATAATTTCAAGCGTCCAGCCTCTCTCAAATGCAAAGATTCAGTTTTGCTATGGTAGTCTTTTTGCAAAGCCTTCTCATACTTTTGTTCAGTATTTGAGTCAGATTTCTAGTGTCTTCCATGCTTGTTTTGCTGATATACTACCAGCCTCAATTTTAAAAAATCTCATGGTATTTTAATTGACTGTAGGATATTGAAGATTCTGTATGTAAAAAGGGAACTGCAGGACCTGAAGCATCTATTATAGATTAAAACTGATCTCTGGTTTCCCTCGGTGCTGTGCCTGTCAGCGGCAGAGTGAATCAAACGTTACATGACTAATTGAGGACACTAGGGCAGCACCCAGTGTACGGGACAACCCCAAACTGAAGCTGTAATCATCAGCAGGAGCTCCTTTCTGAAATATATGTTTGATTGCTGCCTTCCAGAGGCCACTAAATCGAAATAATGGTTCTTGAAAACTACTTATGCAGGCTGACACTTTTGAATGACAGGAAATATGTGAGGCAAAAGCTTATCTTTGTCCAAGGCCTCATCCCACAAGTTAACAAATGTTTAGAAGTAGCAAAATGTCAGACCAAATGTACAACAGCGGGTCAGTGATAAACCTCAGGCCACTGAGTTCAACTGCTCTATGTTTATGGCACGTTCCTCCCACCCACCTTTATCTCATCCTATCAACATATCCTTCTATTCTTTCCTCTCTCCTGTATTTATTCAGAGTCATAGAGATGTACAGCACGGAAACAGATCCTTCGGTCCAACTCGTACATGCCGACCAGATATCCCAAGCAAATCTCGTCCCGTTTGCCAGCACTTGCCCCATATCCCTCCAAACCCTTCCTATTCATATACCCATCCAGATGCCTTTTAAATGTTGCAATTGTACCAGCCTCCACCACTTTCTCTGGCAGCTCATTCCATACACATACCACACTCTGTGTGCAAAAGTTGCCCTTAGGTCCCTTTTATATCTTTCCCCTCTCACCCTAAACCTATGCCCTCTAGTTCTGGACTCCCCCACCCCAAGGAAAATACTTTGTCTATTTATCCTATCCAGGCCCCTCATGATTTTATAAACCTCTATAAGGTCACCCCAATCCTCCGACGCTCCAGGGAAAATAGCCCCAGCCTGTTCAGCCTCTCCCTATAGTTCAAATCCTCCAACCCTAGCAACATCCTTGTAAATCTTTTCCGAATCCTTTGAAGTTTCACAACATCTTTCTGATGGGAAGGAGACCAGAATTGCACGCAATATTCCAACAGTAGCCTAACCAATGTCTTGTACAGCTGCAACATGACCTCCCAACACCTATACTCAGTGCCCTAACCAATAAAGGAAAGCATACCAAATGCCTTCTTCACTATCCTATCTACCTGCAACTCTACTTCCAAGGAGCGAAAAACGTGCACTCCAAGGTCTCTTTGTTCAGCAACACTCTCTAGGACCTTACCATTAAGGTGTATAATTCTTGCTAAGATTTGCTTTCCCAAAATGAAGCACCTCACATTTATCTAAATTAAACTCCATCTGCCACTTCTCAGCCCATTGGCCCACCTGGTCCAGATCCATTGTAATCTGAGGTAACCCTCTTTGCTGTCCACTACACCTCCAATTTTGGTGTCATCTGCAAACCTACTAACTATACCTCCTATGTTCATGTCCAAATCATTTATGTAAATGACAAAAAGTAGAGGACCTAGCACCGATCCTTGTGGCGCTCCACTGGTCACAGGCCTCCAGTCTGAAAAGCAACCCTCGATCACCATCCTCTGTCTTTTACCTTTGAGCCAGTTCTGTATCCAAATGGCTAGTTCTTCCTGTATTCCATGAGATCTAACCTTGCTAACTAGTCTCCCATGGGGAACCTGGTTGACCGCCTTACTGGAGTCCATATAGATCACATCTACCGTTCTGCCCTCCTCAATCTTCTTTGTTACATTTTTTAAAAACTCAAATCAAGTTTGTGAGACATGATTTCCCACGCATAAAGCCATGTTGATTATCCCTAATCGGTCCTTGCCTTTCCAAATACGTATAAATTCTGTCCCTTAGGATTCCCTCCAACAACTTGCCCGCCACTGACGTCAGGCTTACTGGTCTATAGTTCCCTGGCTTGTCCTTACCACCTTTCTTAAATAATGTTGGATTCTCCTTAATATGTCCATCTTTTGTACTCCATTTGCGAGCAAAATGCACATTCTCATCACTCTCTAAGTGAAGGCATTTATCCTGAATTCTCTGTTGTATCCATGATGATTCATGATCAAAGGTGTATTGTCTTTAGTCTTGGTCTTCCCATAAGCGTAAATGCCTATCGAAAGACGAGAATGTACCTAAAGCACAATAACACCCAAATGGCCTTAGGCAGGCTGGAGAGCGAGTACGTCCAAACTCAGCTGGTTACCCCCGTAATTCTCCATGCACATTTACCTCCTACCCATTTTCCTCACTGAGCCTTCAAGGCCCCTAACTTTCAGGGGCCTGACTCCGATTCATAAAACACTTTGACCAAATATCACTGCTGGCCACCAAACAAACTGAAACCACAAAGAGTACCATTGCACCCAGAGAAAACTGAAGGCTTTCCTCAGAAATTCCCTTGATTTAAATGTGTAAACTCTCCCCTTCACTACAAATGACCATAATCAGTAAAGTCACCTCTGTAGTTTAATCCTAACCCAAAGAGTTCTTTGACAAAGACACCACTTTCTCCCTCACATTAATTTGATCATACATTTTTTAAAAAATGTGTTCATGTAAGGCCAGCAGTCCTGGCTATTTATTGCTCAGGGGGCAGTTAAGAGTCAACTACATTGCTGTGGGTCCGGAGTCACATGTAAGCCAGACTAGGTAAGGACAGCAGATTTTCTTCCCTAAAACCAGATAGGTTTATCACAATTGATAATGGTTACATGGTCACCAGCAGTCTAGGTTTTTATTCCAGATATTTTTCTTGAATTCAAATTTCACCCATGTTCTCAGCGTATTAGCCAGGGGTTCTAGATTACTAGCCCAGTGAGATTAACAGTATGCCACCAGCTAGCCTGTTGCGTGGCACTCAGACAATGGGCATCAAGTCCACTATTAGGTCCAACAGCCATTCCTCCAGACTTTCAGTCAATGACATTGTAGTGGACATTCAGGGAACTCCCAAAAGATCATTCAACCACACTCTGTTTTCAATATGATGCAGGTGGCATTTGGCCAAGGGATGGTCTATATGAAGGTCTCTTTGGTCCACTATATTCCTAGCATTCGACACTTGTTCTTTTAACTTGTTCTTGAGAAAACTGTATGGCCACCCCAAACACTGGCCTGAATTTCACAGACTGAAGACATTAAAGGGAACGTATTTTATCTTTTTTGTGTGATTCATTTTTCTCCACAGCACCTGCTGTTCTTCTTGCCCTCATTCATCAGCCCACATCTACTGTGAAACCACATTTTAATGTCCTTCTAATTTTTATGAATATGAAAATGATTCCTCCAACAGCTTAGTCACCAAAGGGGGCTGCTTAATGACTACTGATGGAAAGGGACTAGCCAGTAGTAAGGTGGATGTTGAATTAATTTGTCAGATAGTTTTAGATTTTCTTTCAATGCTTTGATCCTTGGACAATGGAGTGGAAAAAGAATCCAGGGTTCTTAGACATTGTTAAACCTGGAGTTCTGTTGTAAAGTGACTTGTTTGCCTCAGGTAAGGACAAGCCTTGATTCAATGTTCAATAATCTACAGTGTGCACATTTAGGTTTGCACATTTAGTGGCCAGGTCTGGTGGTCTTTGATAAGATACCGCAACCTGAGCCTTTAGATAAAGGGATAAATCAGAGAGGAAAGCATTTTTGAAACAATAATCAGAACTTGTGAAAAATATAAAGGAATTGCAGCACAAGCTTGTTGCAAGCATAAATAGGAGTGTGCAATCCCTTGGTATGTAATACTTCTCAGCCAGTGTGACCTTGATGAGACACATCAGCCTCCCCCAACCTCATCGTCTGGGTTGCTTCATCCATCTCAATTGAAGCCATCACCCACGGAGCAGCCTTTAAACAGCAGCCTTTCAGGGTGTGATGTGAGTCTGTTCTGATCATTTCAGTTTTGGTCATTTGTGAGAGATTTTAATAAAAAGTTTTGGCAGGTAATTTAATGGATGAAGTGCCACTAGAAACGGGAACCTGTACAAGCTGATTATGTCAGTGTGATTATTATACTTAGCTGTGCTTTTCATTCAATCACCAGCACTGCCTCCATTCTCAGCTACTGTCTTGACGATGAATAGCAGCAGACTGCAGACACTAAATTCTCCTATGATTTTCTTTCACAGGGATGTAATGAGCCTGGGGATTACATGTGTTGAACACCAGAAACAAATCCTGAGCAGCATTCAGACTCTACGAGCACAGGTTATACAAATGCATGGACGAGGTGTTCAGGTTTGACAGCGGCATCCACCTAGGTCTTCTCTGCAAGCTGCAGTCTTGACAAATTGCTAACATGAACTGCTCTTTGGAAAGCAGTGTGTTTACAAGATGATGCCAGTGTGTGGGATGGCCAGGGATGAGGACCCAAGACCCAGACTTTATATTTTTTAATAAAATGATTCCAGCAGGGGTATCTTAGAATGGGTTGCTCAGGCAACCGGCTACATGGCATTCCTGTAAAACAGATGGAGGAGGAAAAGACCAAGAGGCAAACAGCAGTGTGTCGAGTTCCCTTTTCTATATTGACTGTTTTCATTTGATGGTTGTGTTTCAGTAAGCACTGTTCACTCTGATAAATGAGGAACTGGTACAGCCACTCTGTGTCACCAGACTGTGAACTTAAACATCAACTTGGACGTGAAAACTTCTCTTTTAATATTCGGTTGAAGTACTTTGAATATTCAGGATTGTGTGTTCAAATGCCATCTATGAAAACATCTTTAGTCATATAACTCAAGTGCCCAAATTCTTTAAAGCCTGTGAGTTGTGTGTGTTTGAAATGTAAACTTCTGGCCAAGTATTTTTGTGTTGTGTTGGCAGTACGGGACCTCCAAGATTGAAATGTCCAAAAACTGACCTGCTTAGCAAGTGCCTGAGGTGGGCCACCTTTGTTGGGTAATTTTATGACGTCGCAAAATAGCCGTGAGCTAGACTTTAAAATTGAACCCAGATGGTACAGATTGATCAGCAGTTAATCTTGTGGCCTTCAAAATGCGGCACATCTAAATTCTGCACTGTATGTGTACAGGGCAGCAAATCTTAGGAATTGTCCAATTGAAACATAAACAATAGGCCCTCAGGATTTGGAAGTGATAAAAAGAAACAGACAAATGATTGCCCTTTTTACTTTCTGGCTATATTAATGAAATCAATGAGACCTGGATCAAGTAGACAGTGGTGTTATTTTGGACAGATGGGGGCAAAGATAATTCAGATGGTCTTGGTGGGGCGGACTATGGGTCTTGGAGTATTGCTCCCATTCAGACTCCTAGCATTTACACAATTTTGAATATTTTCAATCCAATTTCTTAGTTTGCCAGACACTTGGAATTACCCCCACAAAGACCTCATGGGAAACGCATGGCATAGTGGTTAGTACTGCTGCCTCACAGTGCCAGTGACCTGGGTTCAATTCCAGCCTCAGGTGACTGTCTGTGTGGAGTTTGCACATTCCCCCCATGTCTGTGTGGGTTTCCCCCAGGTGCTCCAGTTTCCTCCCATAGTCCAAAGATGTGCAGGTTAGGTGAATTTAATGCACTAAATTGCCCATAGTGTTCAGGGATATGTAGGTTCAGTGCATGAATCCGGGGTAAATGTAGAGTAATTGGGTCGGGGAATGGGTCTGGGTGGGATACTCTTCGGAGGGTTGGCATGGACTTGGGCTGAAGGGCCTGTTTCCACACTGAAGGGTTCTATGATTCTAAAACAAAACCATCCCAAATGGAAGGGTAAAGAACTGGAATTATCAAAATTGTCCACTAAGGAAATCAATATAATCAATATTAATGTCAACTACATTTGAAGGTTTATCCACAGTTTGGGTATACTCAGTTTAAGGATACATGTTATTGGCAGGTCATCACATATATCAGTGCAAGCTTCCCAAATTTATTCCCTGATAATCAAGACTCTATTTTCCTGGTGCACTCAGTCATTTCCATTTATGTCTTTTCCACCTTATATCCATATGGCTGTTGCGTCTTAATGCACTCTAGTCTACATGCAGACTATCTCACATTTATTCTCAGTTTAATCATCAGGAATGTGATATTAATGTTGGAGATAGAGGTCCTCTTTCTTGACCCAGGACAATTTCTGTTCATTCACCGTGTTCAGCAAATCAAGGCTGACAACCATCCTGAAGCCCTAACAGTTCCTTTACTCTCCAAGTTTTGATGAGGACATTAAGCACGGTCTCATGGACGAATGATCTCCTGGTTACTTGTACCTTGGCTTTGAAACAAAAAGGACCATACATTGTTCCTGTCAGCTTTAATTTGACCTCCTTCCACTTGATTCCCTTCCAATGGTCAGCTGATCATTTCAGGGTATTGCTTCGTAGCTTAATGTTTCCTGGTTTGAATCTTGGTCTCTCCGGCCAATTCAGTTTGGCAGGTAGGGCTACATCGCATTGTGGGAAACACTTAATTAAAACACTGAGTATTCTTAATGGTTCCTCCGAGCGTCATTCATTTCTTGGGCAAACACTGACTTTCATGAGAACATTTAATACGTGTTAAGTGAGGGAGAGATAGTGATATAATTTAACCAAATACTCAGTGTAAGAATTTATGTTACCTCTAATCCCAACCTGAATATTTCCTAGAAAGTTGATCTTTGCTATAATCCACATCCTGTAACACTACAATAATCAGTCCAGTCAAAATGTAATAACTCCAATTAATCCACACATTCTCAGTTGATTCACAAGGGAGTCATGTTTTGAGCTGCAATGTAGTTTAGCTCTAAATGATTAGGCAGATCTGAGCAAAACAGTTGGAGATATCAAAGTTTTAAAGAGTGAGGCTCATTAACAGGATCACACAGCTGGAAAATGATCCTTACAATAATCAATTTAGGATCTGTCCTATCTCTGATCATTGGCAAGTGAGACTCATAGCATTTGTTTGAAAACTATTGCATTAAAATTGAAGTGATTTCCATTGATATCAGTGAGATTCTTTGATGGTAAGACCACATTATAATATTCTCTGAAACATGGTAGAAACCAGCTTGATCTTTATATATTATGCTTGAAGTGGGTTGTAGATTTTAATCTTCCTAATGTGAAATTGCACTGTTATGTCTACACACCGCTGACTAACTACCAACTTGAATGCTTATTTATATAGGGTTGAACAATTGCAAAGGTTGCAACCATTTTCACTGTAGATTTTCTGAATGTTCAACATTGAACAAAAAATGTCCCTGTTTCTAATATATTTGCATTTTGTGATGTAAATGCAATTTACCTGAAGAGTTTTCAGCTTTTCGCTTTTGGCAAAATGTTAGACTTATACAATCTTAGACTATTCCATTTCGCAGTAGTTTGAATCAGAGCAACCAAGCGAATTTTTTCACATCAAAAATGATTAACCCCAGAACAAAGGCTACTATAGTTGTTAAAATTGTCATCATTTGTGGAACTGCTGAAGACGGTCAGAGGTAGTTTCCTGTAATGATTCACATTCACGTTCTACAAGATCAGTCTCTTCCTGTAGTTACCCTTTAAATGGGCTTTGTCTCTCTCTTTTTCTTGCTCTCGTTTGCCAACTGTACAGGGCACTTTCACCGACTTTGGCACTTGATGTCTTTCCGGGCTTGACCTGAACTGGAATTCAATACCTGTTCTTCTGTTTTCCAGGAAAAGTAGACAATTCAAAGCTATGAATTTAAAATGAAACAATTAGACCTGTAGTTTGTTTTGTTAATTTCCTATCACAGAATGGGAATTGATTAGATTGGTATGTCTAATTCTAGCATTTACTGTGTGATGGAAGGTGGTGTGGCCTTTATACACCATCTCTCTATGATGTGCCATTCCAGACAGTGGCATTTCAATAAGGTGTGGATTAGGTCAGTAGAACTTGGCCAAAGGTTAAAGGGCATCACTGGTTCATTCAATGAATTGACTTGGCATGTTCCATTAAAGTTCCTGTTTTTTTAGATTTATTGTGTTTCGTAAGCTCAGGTGTTATATGACTGAAAGATGCGAGATGTTTTCAGAAAGAATTTTCTAAAAATTTGTGATGCGTATAAGAATACATTTGAACTTTCTTTTAAAAGACTGAACCAATTTGATTCATGACGTGTATTCGTAATTCTGCTCATGAGCTGTATTGATGGGGAAAATTAATTGCAGCGGTTGCTTTATACCTGCTGTCAGATTAAATGAGTCCTTGAAATATGGGGCTCCAACAATGGGATCTTTGTTCTTTTGTAAGAAATCTTAATAAAACCCATGGCCCCAGAGTAGGACACAACCAAAGCTGACCAAAATAAAAAGAGGCCATTCAAGACACATGGATTAGCTGATATCAAATTTTGGTCAAATACCTGTGGTTATAACGTGTTACTGCACAAGGGCGATGGAAAAGTTTATTATTTATATAATGCTTTTCACATACTTAGTGTCTTGAAGCACTTTCTGGTCAAGTAGTTCCTTTTGGTGCAGACTCAGCAATTTATGTATAGCAAGACGCAAAAGTACTGACATGGTTGACCAGCTGAAGCTGGCTGTTGAGTGAGAAGCCTGGGATGTAGTGTAGGTACCGGATTTATGTATGGAGGATGGGATGTAATGTAGGTACCGGATTTATGTATGGAGGCTTGGATGTAGTGTAGGTACCGGATTTATATATGGAGGCTGGGATTAGCGTAGGTATTAGGTGAGCATTTCGTATTGTCTTGTCAAAGAAGAAAATGGTTCCCACATCACAGCGAAAGAGAAGGGAGGTAATGGCCTAGTGATTGCTGGACTATTAATCCAGAGAGGTGGAAGTGGGTACTGCAGATGCTGGAGATTAGAGTCAAGATTAGATGGTGCTGGAAAAGCACAGCAGGCCAGGCAGCAATCGAGGAGCAGGAAAATCAACGTTTTGGGCAAAAGCCCTTCACCAGGAATGATTCAGGATGCCTGATGAAGGGATTTTGCCCAAAACATCAATATTTTTCTGCTCCTCGGATGCTGCCTAGCCTCCTGTGTTTTTCCAGCATCACACTAAACTTGACTATTAATCCAAAAGTCTCGGTAATATTCTGGTTCAAATCCCACCAAGGCAGATGGTGGGATACAAATTCAATAAAAATCTTGAATTGAGAGTCTGATGATAATTATCAACGCCTTGTTGATTGCTCGAAAAAAAAACATTTGTTTCACTAATATCCTTTCATCCTTCTCTGCTGTCCTTACCTGGTTAGAGACAAACAAAAACTGCAGGTACTGGAATCCAAAGGAGGCAGCCAGGCAGCTGGAAAAAACACAGCAAGCCAGGGAGCATCAGGAGGTGGAGAAGGCGACGTTTCGGGTGTAACTCTTCTTCAGGACTAAAGAAGGGTTACACCTGAAACATCGACTTCTCCACCTCCTGATGCTGCCTGGCTTGCTGTGTTCTTCCAGCTCCTGCCTGTCCTTACCTGGTCTAGCATACATGTTACTCCAGACTCTCAGCAATGTGGTGGACTTTTAACAGTTCCCTGAGCAATTAGGGATGGGCAATAAATGTTGACCCAGCCAGCAATACCCACATCCAATGAATGAATGATAAAAAAAATTTGAGGCACTTGATTGGTTACAAACTAGTGAAAAGGAGATGTTAGATTGGCTGGTTGTACTTAAAGTTGATCATCCATCAGTCCAGTTGAGATGCATCCAAGGTCGAAAGAAGATAAATTTGGAGGCATTGTTCACAATTTTCCAATCCTCTTTGGGTACAGTGGTGGTGCAAGAGGACTGTCAAATGTCATGTACTTGTTCAGGAAGTGGTGTGAAGATAGGCTCAGCAACTCCAAACCAGTCCGTTTAACCTGAGTGGTGAAGAAGCTTGCCACAGCAGTAATTTGGGACCATGTTAAAGTTGGCCCGATGTGGATTTACTAAGGAAAGTGAGCACAGGCTTGCTGAATGTAAATTGTGCTAAATTAACTTGCTTGAGCTTTTGATGGAGAAACCGTGAGGGTCAATAAAGATACTTGTAGTTGGCATGTTCCTATGGAGTTCCTGGAGACATTTATTAAGATTGTCACACAATAGCAGTTAAGTAAAAGGGATAATCACAGCATCAAAACAAAATTGGCTGACTAGGAAACGATTGATTCCATTTACCTTTTAGACTATAAGACGGTTCACCAGAAATCAATTAAAAGACCCTCGCTCTTCTTACCATCTATAAAAACAGACCTGGACTTTGATGTACAGGTACAATTTCAAAAACTGTGAATGACACACACTTGAATGTTTTGTGAACTGTGAGCAGGACAGTGGTCAATTTAAATAGAATTTTTAAATTACACACAAGTATATAGATAAGTGGTGGAACAGAGACAAGTGGGAGATGGAACTAAATGCAGGAAGATGAGAATTGTCACATTTTGTTAGGAAGACCAAGAACGCTGATATAAAAACTGATTGCATTTCAAAGGAACGGTAACAAAGGGACCTGGTGATCTAAGTGTATAAATCATTGAAGGTGGCAAGACAGGTTGAGAGAAAGCTGGTAAAGCATGGCCTTAATCAAAGTGGGAGTGATGTCAAACAACAAATAGTTATAAAACACCAGTCCACCCCAATAGGAGTAACCTAACCAGTTGTTGGCACCGTACGTTTGGCAGGATTGGAGAGTTTGCAGCAGAGGTTTGTGAGAATGGTCCCAGGGATAAAACATATAATTAACGGAGATAGATTGAAGAATGTGGGGCTATTCTCCTCAAAAAAAAAAGGTTGAGAGGAGGTTTTCTGGAGCTGTACAAAACCTTGGGGGGGGGGGGGGGTCTGGTCAGAGTAGTTAGGGTGAAACTGCTCTCATTGCTAGAAGGATCAAGATCTGGAGCACACTGATTTAAGATAATTGACAAAAGATCCAATGGTGACATGAGAAACATTTTACGGGACAAATGATTGGGAGTCGAAGTGTGCTGTCTGAGATTTCTGTAAGCTGATTCTGTTCTGGCTTTCAAAACAAAACTGGTTCATTATCTGAAGAGAAAGTAAAGTCGGGTGTGGAGCTGAAATGGCAGAGTAGCATTCAGTGAATTGATCTCTCAGACACCCAGCGTAGACTTGTCAGGTCAATGGCCTCCTTTATTGTAACTGTTTTATGTTCACCAATATCTTTGGAGAAAGAAAACTGCCATCTTTACACAGTCTGGTTTCCATGATTCCAGACCCCAATGATGTGTTTGAATGTCATGTCCCCTGAAATGACCTAGCAATTGATGCAGTCATATTCAAAAAGGTAGCTCACCATCACCTTCTCAAGGGGAAATTAGCGAAGAGCAATAAAACGCTGACTTTGCCACACATTCCCATTTAAAGTCTGTTTTATCACAGTGTACCCCTGATACATTATTCAGTTACAACAGTTTTTCAGACAGTAGAGGGGGAAAAGTTATTGAATCACAGCAAAGTTGCATTGCAGAAAGAGGCTGCTCAGCCCATCAGCACACCAGTTCCCCAAATAAGCCATTTATCTGCTGCCATACTCCTGCCTTCTACCTGTAATCCTGCAATTCATCAGCCCAACTCAATTTTGAATGCTTCCACCACACACATTGCATTTCTGATCTGAAAACTCGCTCAGTAAAAAACATCCCATACTGTAGTACCACATACATTCCCACATTGAGGAAACATAGCTGGATCATGCTGGTGGCGGTCTGCAACCCTGTCCACCTTTTGGGGACCATGATGTAGAGGTACCGGTGTTGGACTGGGATAGACAAAGTCTGAAGTCACATGGCACCAGGTTGTACTTTATATAACAAAGGGGCAGCACTCTGAAAGCTTGTGATTTCAAATAAATCTGTTGGATTGTAACCTGGTATCATGTGACTTCTGACTTTGTCCACCTTTAGAAATCACAGTGGTATTCAAATCAATCTGGCCCCCACATGAACTATGAAGGTACTATTTGTGACATTATAGGGAAATAGAGGCAGGTATTGGAATGCACTGCCAAGATGCATTGGAGTGCATCTTACCTTGTTCTAATGTTCTGATCAGTCATCATTGAGTCCCTGCACAACAACCAATCCAAGTATTGTAGTCTGCATGGCTCTCTCAATAGGTTGAATGAATGACTAGGTTAAGAAGTTAGCTCGATACTGATACTTACAGAGGGTGTGCTGCATTCCTGGAGATACTGTCTTTTGAATTATATATTAACTGCGCATCGATTCACAAATAATCAGAAAGCTCATTCAAAATTTGGCCAGCACCAATAAACTGGTTCTTTCACTGTTTACAAGACTTTGTTATGGGTATACTGATTGCAATGGTTAGCAATATAATAACTGATGATGCTCAATAAAGAAATTCATTGGCTATTAACTACTTTGAGGATCTGTCGAGGTACTCAATAAATGTAACTTTGTTTTTGGGGCATTTTATGATCCAAAATTAAGAGGAGCGATTTGATTCAGATTTTTAAATATTATGTACAGGCAGGTGTTTAGTCTCTGCTTACAAGACTCTATCTTCAGTGTTTTGTCCTGGCTAGAATGTTTGAAACCAGTTAAACAATTGAAATATTCAAGCAGTAAATCTACTGTCTCTAAACTGCACATTCAAACTAAGAAGAGGTTAAGTCTCTTGGTAGGCTGTTGAGCCTTGTCACAAGGTGCTGCTCAGTTCACCTAAAGCCTCTTGAGATCGGTGAGCATCATCATTTGAACACAATTTCATTTTTTAAATTTCTAAATTTCCCAGACAAGTGTTTTGAGATTGAACCAGAGCTAATTGTTTTTAATAAAGGGGCATCCTTGTTTGGGGATAACAGTATTTCCGATGCCGTTGGGCTTCACTGTATGTCAGCCAGAAGATCGGTTCACAACAGGATACTTACTGTGGTAAATGTCACAAATACCCTTGTAAAGTATATGCCCATGGTTAGAACTTGTGACCTATTCAGCAATTGGTTGTGTCCTGCACAGAAACCAAATTTTGCCCTTTTTTGACTTTAAAAAAAAGACTTTAATTAATGATGCTGTAAATCAGGTTGGTTCCAATTTCCTTCTTTTTATATTCATTACCTTTGTGTGAAGCAATGTAAAGTATATTTAAAAATGCGATATATTTTTCTAATTTGTTGAGGGATTAAACAAATGATTTGTGGTGGAGTAAGTGGTTAAAATAATAACTAGGTGAAACTAGGCTTTTACAACATACTTGGCAAAATATGTCAGATGGAAGATGTGCTGAGAAATTTATCAGGGTCATTGGGCAGGACAGAACTGGCGAGGAAATACAGATGTTATACTGAAACAGTGATTGCAATGTCTCCTCAAGCTGAAATGATGAGAGGCCTAATAAGGAATAAAACAGTGTACTGTGTCCAAGATTTGAACTGTGTGTGCACATGCGTCTATGCCTGTGTGTCATCAATTTTGTACAGTCTCTTTGTTTCTGTAGTTGTTTTTGTTTTAAGTTCTATGTATAATATTCCCATATTTGCAACAATATTGAGGAAAGGTGCATTGTATATCAAAAACTTAATTTATTTCTTGTAAACAAGAGACTTAAATCTCCTACACAATAGACACAAGCAACTCTTCTACAATATATTTAACACGTAAAAGGGGGGATAATTTAGAAGATGTGATTATATCATCGCACACATTTGCTCTTCTTTTTTGAGAAATTAGTTTTGTACAAATTGACATGACATGGGGAATAGAACACTTTCTATTTCAAGCACCCAGTGTTAGCATCAAGGAATTCCAAGTCTGAGAATGTTCAATATCAACCATTAGCCTCAGTCCAAGAAGATTTCCCTCAGCTGTACAGAAGATATTGGGGTGAAATGTGGCATTGGTGGCAATGGAAAGTGGGAAAGGTGAGTTGCTTGCCCATTTTTATATCTTGCTGTATCTTTTATTCCCTTTTCATCATGTAAAAGTCACCAGCAGGGTGATGGTTAAAGAAGTTTTAACCATTTCTCCTCACCTGACTCCAAGCACCTCGGCTCTTGGTCAAATGTTTTAAACCCAGCTGCCTCCATCCCCTTACTGTTTGACTGTCAAGATTTCCAGCTGTTGTTATTCAAAGATGTGGCAATCAGACAGAATGCCTTAGAAATGTCGACTGTACTCACAGTTTAAAAATAAGTCCAGCTTAAGATGTTTGCTAGGTTGAAAGGGGAAGTAAGAGTGGAAATTGCAGAAGTTCTGATCCCACTCGTCCAATCTTCCTTAGAAATAAGTGTGTGGTTGGAAGGCAGTGTTGTATAAAGTAATGGTTCTGAAGAGATTAAATGGTCATGTTATATTGACTCCATTTTACTTGAAGTCATCCAGTCTGGATGGAGACAAAATTTCAATTCCCAGTTTTTGGAGGGAGGATGTATCAAATATTATTAAGCTGGAGAGGGTTCAGCAGAGATTTATCAGGAAGTTGCTTGAGGACGGAAGGTTTAAGTTATAAGGAGAGCGTGAAAGGCTGGGACATTTTTAACTGGAGCGTAGCAGGTTGAGAGGTATAGATAAGGTGAATGGCAGGTGTCTTTTCTCTAGGGTGGGGATTTTAAGACTAGGGCGCATATTTTTAAGAGGAAGAAGATTTAATGAAGATATGAGGGGTAATTTTTTTTTACACAGTGTGGTTCGTTTATGGAGTGAACTCCAAATGGAAGTGCTGGACGTGAATACAGTTACAATGTTTAAAAGACTTTTAGCTAAGTCCATGAATAAGAAATATTTGGAGGGATATGGGCCAAGTACAAGCAGGTGGGACTAGTTTAGTCTGGGATTATGTTGGCATGGACTGGTTATACCAAACGGATTATTTCTGTGCTGTATAGCTGTGACTATGACTCTATCTGTGCCAACTCCCTAATATCCTGGGAATTATGGATGATCTAATGTAATTGTATTTATTGCTATCATGCAATGAGCCTCCTTGTTACCCAAGGGTAGTGCCTCTTCTGGAATTACTTCATAGTGTTGTATCCATCATGAGATAGACCTAAGACAAAAATTAAGATTGATGGTAGTGAACTGCCTTTAACAGCCCATATCCAGTGCCACACACTGGTAGAAGTGTCAGATCCCAGAAAGGACCAAGTATAGTCATCTGGGATAATACTACGTGCTGAGGAAAGCAAGTATTATACCCATGTTTGGAAAAAGGGGAAACAAATAAATGCAGAGGCTATAGATCAGTCAACCTAATCCCATTGGAGGTGATGCATTTAGAGATGATGATACTAGATTTAACTATGAGTTAAATTAAATTAAACCAGCAGCATGCATTTGTTAAGTGTAAATTGTGTTTGATTAACTTGATTGATTCCTTTGATGAAATGATGGAGACTTGATGAAAGGTATTAAGGTTAATGTTGTGTATATTGATGTCCAAAAGGGTGTTTGATGAAGTGTTGGAGAATAGACTTGTTAGCAGGATTGAAAACCGTGGGGTTAAATATCAATGATAGGAAATTGGCGAAGTATCAGAAAGCAGAGAGTAGCAGTAGGTGTTTGCTTTTCAGGTTTTTTTTTTAGATTACTGTCCAAAAGGGTGTTTGATGAAGTGTTGGAGAATAGACTTGTTAGCAGGATTGAAAACCGTGGGGTTAAATATCAATGATAGGAAATTGGTGAAGTATCAGAAAGCAGAGAGTAGCAGTAGGTGATTGCTTTTCAGGTTGGGAAGCATTGTGCAGAGACTTCCCGAGGTTGGTGATGGGATTATGGTTGTTTTGATTGTTGATATTGACCTGTTCTCGGGTGGATATCCGGAGTATAACTTCAAAGTTTGCAGATTGGTTGACATTGAAAATATGCAGTAACAGTGAGGGGTATATTTTCAGGTGACATCAACTCTTGAAATGGGTGAAGACACAGCTGACGTGATTTGACGCCAAGAAATGTACAATGATTATTTTGTCAGGAAACATTAGCATAAGTAACAGAAACTAAGTGAAACAATTTTATTGGGAACATAGAACCAGGTAGCCTAGGATGAACATAGAGAGGTACCCAGAAGAGGGTCGTATGACCAATTCCTTGGATTAGGATTTGGGATGCTTATGAGCAACGTTTGGACAGATTGGGCATCCATTGGGGTTTAGAAGAATGAGAAGTAATCTTATTGAAACATATAAGATCCTGGGGGAAATTAATGAAAAAGGGTCTTTTCTTTTGAGGGATATAGTTCAGAAATAAGGAGGCCCTAATTTAAAATAGAAATTAGGAGATTTTTTTTCTCTGTCAAGGATCACGAGCTTATGAAACTCTTGTTTCTGGATAGTGGTGTCGGTGGGGTCACTGAATACCTTTAAGGCAGACATGGAGAGAATGTTGATTAGCAAGGAATTATGGGAGGTAGACAAGAAAATGGAGCTTAGATCACAATCACATCAGCCATGATCATTCTTGAATAGTAAAGTGGGCAAGGATGCTTGCTGCCTATAATTTGTATGTCCATATGCGAAGGTGGCAGGTTGAGTTTGAGAAAATTGCTTTCTAAAAAGCATCCAGTAACTTTGGTTTTAAAATATAGGCATAGAGCTCAAAACAACAGTATTACACTAAACAAAAACAGAAATCTGAAACAAAAACAGAATTTGCTAGAGAAATTCAGCAGGTCTGGCAGCATCTGTGGAGAGAAAGCAGAGTCAACAGTTTTAGTACAGTTACACTCCTTCAGAACTGCAAAGATGGTAATTAGAGCAACTCAGTGGTTAGTGTGGGTTTCTTCCAGGCACTCCGGTTTCCTCCTACAATCCAAAAAATGTGCGGGTCAGGTGAATTGGCCATGCTAAATTGCCCATGGTGTTTGATGCATTAGTCAGAGGGAAAGGGTCTGGGTGGGTTACTTTTCAGAGGATCAGTGTGGACCTGTTGGGCCAAATGGCCTGTTTCCACACTGTAGGGTATCTAATCTCATTTTATGGTGAAGTTGATCAGTGAGGAGGGGAAGGGAGTGAACAATTGGTAGAGATGGAGCCTAGAGTATTATACTGAGAACAATTTAGTTTCTGGTCACATTATTGAAAACTTTGGGCAAGACAGTTTATAAAAGATGTAGTTGAGATTTGCAAGAACATGTTCTCATTAGAGCAGAGAAGGTAACATGGGACTTTTGATAAATGTATCCAAACTGTGAAGAGTTTGAGGGTGAATATGGAGAAACTGTTTCCATTGACAGAAGTAATAAAGAAGGCACAGATTAAAATCACTAAGTAATTGCAAAACTTGAGTGCTTTGTGAACAAGAATGCTAAAGCACCAAAACTTTTTATTTGTCCAGTAGCCAGTGTTTCTTTTTTATTTCTAAACAATGAAATTACAACAAGCTCCGCTTCATTAAAATTTAACAAACTAGATCAATTCATTGTGCAAAATGAAGTCAACTGAAAAATAACTAATCATTTAATCAGTTAAGTAAAGAAAATGTTCAGTCCGACATGCCTGAATATTAGGGGCCTGATGGGTTGGAGGATCTTTTGGTACAGGTCTTTTGTTGTCCATATTGTTTACCATGGAGTGCAGGTACTGTACTGTAATTGCAATGGGAGTTTATGGAGAGCTTTGTGATCACAGCTATAATTCGAGGCACATCAGCGTGGAGTTGTTGAATTGGAATCACCAGGGGTCAGTCAGAAAGCTTGGATTAAGTCAAACATTTGAGTTAGTCAGTGGTCTGGAAGAGAGTGGGTTCGGCAGGTATGGACATCCAAGATGTAATAATGGAACTGCGTTAGGCCTTGCCTTTGATCAACAGACCACCTGAGCCACATGCCTGCACTGTAAATAAGCACAAGCAGTGCAAAGTGAAAGTGCAAACAGACTGTTGCATTATGGTGCAGGAAGCCACTCAAGAAAGTGGTGTAGAAAGAAATGTAGCATTGACTGTATAGTCGGGGTGGAGTAGTGTGCTGTTTTACACAGCTCCAAATGTTCTACTGGCAACCCAGTGGCAACTATAAAGCCAGGAAGGAGTAGGATTCCAAATGTCGGAGTCCACATAAGAACAAATGGCAAGGGTAGAGGTAGGAATGATGTTCTGCTGAGAAACTTTGTGGCTGAAAAGTTATAATCTCTGGACTGCTATCTGTTCCACATGTCAATTGGTGTTGCAACAGACCGACTAATTAGCCTAACATGTATCATTAGAAAATTGTTGGAATCAATTGTTAAGGAAGTGATAGCAGAACATTTGGAAAATCATGATCTAATCAAGTCAGTGTGGCTTTATGAAATGGAAATCATGTCTGACTAATGTAATCAAGTTTTCTGAGGCAGTCTCAAGCAGAGTAGTTAGAAGGGAATCAGTAGATGAGTTGTATTTGAACTTCCTGAAGGCATTGAACAACGTATCTCACAAAGGGTTAAGTCATTAGACAAGAGTCCATGGTATTGGAGGTAGTACGTTGGCATAGGCAGAGCATTTGCTAATGTTCAGGAAACACAGACTGTAGGGTTAAGGGATTCTTTTTCATGTTGGCATCCCATGATCAGTGGAATTCCATAAGAATCAGTGCTGGAACCACTTCATGTCATTGGAGGCAGTTCAGAGAAGGTTCATTAGGATGATCCATAGTATGGAGAAATTGCCTTATGAGTAAATTCAAAACAGGTTGGAACTACTCATTTACAAGAAAGAGAGCTGATCTAATTGAAACATATACTATTCTTAAGATCCTTGAGAAGGTGAATGCTGAGAGGATGTTTTCCCTCCTGGGAGGGTCAGGGACAAGAGGGAATAGCCTCAGAACAAAGGGGGGCCAATTTAAGAATAAGGTGAAAAGGAATATCTTTTCGCAGGGAGTTGAGAACCTTTGGAACTCTTTGTCGCAGAGAGCTATGGGTGCAGAATCCTTGTGTACATTTAAGACTGAGATTGCTCGATATTTAATCAGTCGGGGAACTGAGAGTTACGGGGAATGTGCAGGAAAGTGGATATGAGGAATGTCGAATCAACCACGATCCTATTGAATGGCAGATCAGGCTCAAGGGGCCGAATGGCTGCTGCATATTGGTATTTCTTATGGCCTTATGATTCAAGGTTAAACGTGAAGCTTGAGAAGTGCCGTGGAAGGCAGAGGTTTTGATTTGTGGGAAACTGACAATGCACTGGGGAAGGAGGGAACTAGCCCATCGAGATGGGCTCCCTCTAACCTTAAAAGACAATGGTCATGATTGTTCAAAGAAAGAGGCATACAATATTGCCAAAAGTAAGAGTAAGCCTGAGGTTTGGGAATTATTTACCGAAAGGGTTATGAATCCAGAGCACTGGGGTTCAAAGTGGTTAGTGTATTAAAAATTAAGAGATATGTAGATTTTTGGATGCTAAAGGAATTGAGGGATATTGAGGTATAGTGCAAGAGTGTGAAGATAAAAATGTTAGTCATTACAGCAGAGAATTGAAATAAATGGATAGTTATTTCCAAGGAGCCCCACGAGTATGCTTAACTGAATATAATCTCCTTGTCCTTAGATCCTAGCACCTCTTTTCTTTAGTTTGAGATTTCAGCTCGCTTGAGCAATCTTTTGAGAACTCTTTGCTGTCTCTTCTAACTCTGACTTGAGTCATGGAAATCCATCTATATTTAGAGTTGTGCAGAAGCTGAACTCTACAGAAGCCATTTCTCCCAAAACAAAACTTAAGGCAACAAAACTTCTGTGATGTAGTGGTAATGTCACTGGGGTAATAATCTACAGTCCAAGGTTAACACTCTGTGCCCAAGACTTCAAATCCATCCATGGCAGCTGGTTGAAGATAGACTCAAATTATTGAACCAAATTGCCTTTATTGACACATGTACACTTCAGTACAAGGGAAAAAAAACAAATAAAATGTCCATCCTTACAGACTGTAGGGATAAACTAGAAAATCGATACATAAAAAGTTCAAAACAACCTTCCAACCCAGTCCATGGCAGTACTCGAAAGCTAATCTCGGTAATAGTGACCATGAAATGATTGTTGTCAAAACAATATGGTTCACTAATGTCCTTCAGAGAATGAAATCATTCCTCTTTACCGAGTATGGCCTACAGATCCACAGAAATGTAAGTGCCCTTTGAAATGGCATAGCCAGCCACTCAGTTAAATGTGCAATTAAGGAGAGGGAACAAGCATTGGCCTTGCCTGAACACCATTAAAAAGTGTCTCGATGTTCTCAAAGTTCTTGAGGGGGCCTTGTAAATTTTCAAAGGGCATGTGACTAGTTATTTAACTCTGAATTAACCATTTAATCCATTTAAATTCAAAGAGAGTTAACTATAAAGCGAAAACAGAACACTGAGAAAACAACATCAAAGTTAATTTAGAAAGGATGAAAAAGAACACTACTTATCGCAATACATGACAGACTGTTACAACTTTAATTGGGTGATCAATGAAGGGAGAGTGTAAATTGACCTCTGGTTCCCCTGCTGACTATGATTCTCTCAGGGAGCACTCAGTAACAATAGTCCCACTGGCAAAAAAAGATGGTTGTCAAAATGGCCCTCCATTGTTAACCCTTGAATTGGTATTACTTCATCCTGATTCAAAAGTGCTGTTATTAGCCAATTGAATTCTTATTGTAACCTGTTTAATTTCATTGGGTTTGACCATTTGATTGATAAAATAGAATGGTTCATGAAGTTTCCCTTATATTTGAAATTTTACAAACCCCTATTGGTTAGAGACGTCTGCTGTAGGCAACGAAGGATAAGGAATGGTGATTAGTGCCTGGTGCTGCCTGACTGCTCCCTTTTCCCACAGACAATTATGAAATATTGGGTTTTCAGCACAATCCATGCTTTAAAGCTTCTTGCATTAGAAGGTTAGTGTAAAGGGCAGCCTTAATAACTACTCAATTAATTATTCTTCAATTATAAAAGCTTTATTCAATCATCTATTTCTGGCTGGTTGCTACTTCTACAGCAATATTGGTTCGTATATCAATGAGGTAGTGTAGTTGGATGATTGAATAACAAAATGGCTTCTTTTGCCTTGAGCATTTGTGCAAAGTGGTTTCTTGACTCTGTAAGCTTATGACACTGAATATAAAAACATCCTAAAATCAGTGAGGTTAAGCTAAACTTAACCAAAATCTATGGCCCCTATGGGCCTTGCACTGTATATATTATTAAACCTATTTCCATTTTATGTATAGTCTCTATCAAGACTATGTACAAGGCTATCTTGAATCATATTATTTTGTGTTTTAGTTGATGACTAATCTCTGACTCATATTCCATTAGTTCAGTGGCTCCCCAGAGAATTTTCCCATCTTCTTCTCTGCTGCTATTTCATTGACCTTTTCTGTTTGACATACAACCCTATGCACTCTTTCTGCTTCATTCCATTTTGCACACATTATCTTCCTTCTCACTGCAATCTGACCAACTTTGATGGCTCCAATATTTGACCTGCTCTATTTATCAGCACTCTTGATCTAACTTTCTCTCCAAATTTGTTATACAATTCCCAGATCATACTTTTTTGCCAAAGCTTTTTTCCCCTATCATGCTAAACACCACATTAGCAGCTCTTGGCACTGTAAAGCCCTGTGAATCTGAATTAGTGTGTTGCTGCTTTGTTTCAAGAAATGCTTTCAGTGCCAAGTTGGTCCCTCAAAAGGTTGTTTTTTTTTTAGATAAACTACTCAGATAAGGTTTTGTTTTTGTTCTATAACAAAATCTTCCAAGCTTTTGGCTATTTTAATTGGTCAAATTTTATCTATGCTTCCTATTCTTTTCCTCTATTGTGCATCTTTAATAAGCTTATTGAAGACAACAGAAGGACCCAACCGTAGCTACCTAAAAAAAAAAATGAGGTTAGCTTGGTTGGCCAGACAGCTGGTTTGCCACATAGAATGATGCTCACAGTACGGGTTCAATTCCTGTAACTGATGGTTCACTGCTGGGTCTGAGAGCAGGGTAGGTTTCTTTCTATGTTTATTCACTTCCCAACACTGAAAGTACCTCTATGGAATGAGCTGCTAGAGAAAATGGTGGAGGCTGGTACAATTACAACATTTAAAAGGCATCTAGATGGGCATATGAATAAGAACAGTTTAGAAGGATATGGGCCAAGTGCTGGCAAATGGGACTAGATTTATACAGGATATCTGGTCGGCATGAATGGGTTGAACCAAAGGGTCTCTCTCCATACTATACATCTGTAACTCTGAGGTCAGTATGAAGGTCCCACCTTCTCAACTTCTCTACTCGCCTGAGGCCTGGTGACATTCTGATTAAATAAGCACCAGTCGTCTCTCTCTGATGCCTGGGACGATGATACCTTCACTTACTTAGTAAAGAATGAGGAACCTCTCACTGATCACTGTCTTTTTCCCTTCTTACAATCTTAAGCCATTTATAATGAAGGCTTAGTATTACCTAGTTACAAAACTTGATTCACCTTCTTGTCTACACCTCTTCAGCCACGGTGCTGTCTTGGATCGTGGCTTCAGGTCTTCAATTATTCCGAAAAGGAATGGCCCAATAGACTCACCACGTTCATTAGTGTAGCCCTGATGTGAATAATGGCACAGTTTGGAAGCATTTCTGAAACTGCTTCCAGGCCGAGATTGACAAAAGGAAGATGGTGAGAGAAAAGGGCTAAAAATTAGGAACTGCAGTATTGACTGGGAGAAGGGATTTTAACAAGCATCAGCTTTTGTGGTATCAGTTTGCCTTTCCCCACCCCCAACATTATGCTGCTGACCCTAAACCTCACTAAATTGTCTAAACTGATGCAGTTTTCACTATATGTTTTTAACCGGATTCTTTGTTGTCAGTGCCGGACAACTTCCTTTGCCCTCACAGACTTCAATAAATTATGATTAAAAAAGTAAACGGGATATCAAATGCAACATTAAAGATGGAATATTCATGGTTGCCTTGTCAGATTGAAATTATGTTTCCCCAGCAACTTTTTTTTCCTGTCACTTTGTGTCTAACGTTATGATTTGTTGCTGTAATATAATGCTTCAACTTGAGAATTATTCAAAATGTGCTTGACTGCAGGTTGATAAAACCTGTGACAGGAGCTATTTCCCTTCTCCTATGTATTATTATTTGCTTCTTGTTACAGTCTGGCAGACCGGAGTTTAGGAAAATTGCACAGACCCCAAAGAAGGTTCATGCTATTGAGTTGCAGAGGGGGTGGAGGGGTTGA
Organism: Chiloscyllium plagiosum; assembly: GCF_004010195.1. NCBI lineage: Eukaryota > Metazoa > Chordata > Chondrichthyes > Orectolobiformes > Hemiscylliidae > Chiloscyllium > Chiloscyllium plagiosum. The sequence goes on along the minus strand of NC_057736.1, from coordinate 39,773,203 downwards.
GACTGGAGGATTGACACATTAGCTTAATTTAATCGTCGAGTCATTCAGCAAGAGGGAGAACAGAGGGATTTTAAACGTATTTTATTTAGGCAACGCTAATCCCTGGAGGAAAATGATATGCCCCTCATTTGCTGAGTTTAAGGTGATTACCATCTTTGTTATTCATTGATAGGATCAGGGTGTTGCTACCTAGGCCAGCATTTATTGCCTATCCCTAATTGCCCAGAGGGCAGTTGAGAGTCAACCACATTGCAGTGGGTTTAGAGTCACATGTAGGCCAGACCAGGTAAGGATGGCAGTTTCCTTCCCTGAAGGATATTAGTGACCCAGATGGGGTTTTTCAACAATTGACAATGGATCCATGGTCACCATTTGATTCTTAATTCCAAATTTTTGTTAGCGAGGACACTATTCTGTAATGCACAGTATTGTCTGTGACTGTCTACAATTGCATAATGTTATTACCGACACCCCCAACTGTGGAAGTTGGCTACACCGGAGCCCTGGTTTGTCCCCAACCTGATTAGTAAGGACCACTCTTGCTCTGTAGTTAAAGGCCTGGCATTTGTCACAAGGAACTTGTTAGTGACTATTTGTGTTTCTCATTCCTTAATCCAAAGGATGTCTGCTGCTGGATCTTGCTAAAGGACGTTGCTCCATATAGGTTACAGTAATGGAAGCCAGTGAAATAGCTGGGTATCTTGGAGGGGATAGGATAGTTTCAACCAGCTTGTGCACTTTAATGAGTTCATCAATAAATGAGGAAAGTGATGTTTATGAAGGCAGGGAGCCAGGAGGGGTGTTTAGCAGGTGGTTTAGTTAGTATGTGCATTGTCAGATACTTTGAACCTTTTTTAAAACTTTTCAGTTGATATATCTTGCATATCTTCATTTGATTAAATTCCAGCTTTCTTTTGCTAAGCCCTACAGTGAGGGGAGGCTTACTGCTTGGAGTGCTATTGTGTTGAAAAAGCGAATCAGGAACTCACATTCTTGCCCAATCATTGATGCTGTACACATTAATGTAGACAGATGTAAAACTATGTACTGGGGGTGCGCAATTTCCTGATGCATACATCAATGTGAAACTATGGCTGTAAATTAATTTAATTAAGGGCAGATAGCTCACATGCTAATTGTGAAATGGATATCAAAACTGGTTCTGCCAGTCAACGTTCTTCAGTTAGTCTCACACTTTATCTAATGTGTTGACCCAGGAATGCTTAATACTAACACAGAATAGAGGAAGCCGAAAAGTGTTCTGATCTCTCTGGACTGATACATTCATATCAATCAGTATCAGAATTCACAGTGTAAATGAAATTAAATGCTCTTTGAGTTCTAAAGCAATAGCAATGGTTTTCATCCTGTTGTGGTTGATTACTGTGATCAGATTGCAGCCAGAAAACTGAAAAGGAGTCGTTTCAATGTTCATTGGAATTGTTTCAGGTGTGGTATCATTCTTTTTGAAATGAGGAACAGATCAAAAAGGCCATTGAAATGTGACTTTCAAAATTTGTCTGAAGTCGAGCCATTTGGGCATTGGGAGAAATAAACTCTATCTAATTGATTTTTTTAAGCTTCCATAAAAGTGCATGTGAGCAGTCATAATACAGAAATCAGATGGAAAAAGTAATTTCAAAAGAATATTGTTATGCTGTAGGTCATATCAAATGAAAGACATTTTAAACTGAATCAGAAGCCAGCTCAGCCACATATGCATGAAGAGCAAAATGTGCTGAGAGCTTCTAACTTTCATTCACTTCAATGTTATTTTTCTAAAGCTTCCAATTATAAATTTGCATATGTACACACACCCATAAAAAATACATTTTATCTATATTTATACATAAAATATATATGTGGCTGTGCTTCCTTGAAAAATTGGAAGTGAACAAATTGAATTAGAAAGTGATGAGTTGGCCAAAGAGCTTTGTAATCATTTCCTGTGATAAGTATTACACTTGTTTATTAAAAAAAATCATATTTTCATTTGAGGAAAGGTCTGTATTATGATGCCAATATCAGTTGCCTAATTGACACTGGTAGGATGTACTACCTCCTAGAATAACAGCAGAAACTTGGAGCAGTGCTGTGTTTCCCCATCAATGTACTCTGGACTTCAATGTACTTCTGGGAGGATGGGAACTGGACAATATCAGAGAGTAGTCTTTTAGATTAGATTACATTACATTACAGTGTGGAAACAGGCCCTTTCTGCCCAACAAGTCCACACCGACTCGCCGAAGCGCAACCCACCATATCCTTTACCTAACACTACGGGCAATTTAGCATGGCCAATTCACCTGACCTGCACATCTTTGGACTGTGGGAGGAAACCGGAGCACCCGGAGGAAACCCACGCAGACACGGGGAGAATGTGCAAACTCCACACAGTCAGTCGCCTAAGGCGGGAATTGAACCCGGGTCTCTGGCGCTGTGAGGCAGCAGTGCTAACCACTGTGCCACCGTGCCGCCCACAATCACATTTGACACTATCACATTCTGACTTCTTAGATATCTGAAGTTAATGAAAGACATACAGCCACCGTTGAGTTACTCCATTGAGAAAGGACCTGCTCAAGCATTTAAATGACCAATTCAAGTGGCACACATAGACTGTGTTACCTCAGGAGGGCAGGGCTGGGAGTTGTAGCAGATGGAACTTCAGAATGTTATGGTCATGTTCTTTAGATTATTATTAAGGGCTATTGTTGCTTAAACTTTACTTGGTTATATTTTGCCTAATTTAATTTCAGTAAGTGTACAAATGTGTCAATGACTACTGTGTAACATTGTCACTATCACATTTAGCTCTAGTGATAGTTAAAAATGGATCAACCTGTTTCCAACTAGTTAAGGGGAACTTATTTTGACATTATTTAGAATTTAATAATTGTATGTCAAAGCTGGAAATTGCTTTGAATATTAATAAAGAAATTAGTCAAAGGAAAAAATAGATTGTATTCATTTCTCTGTGTGGACTTTGTTTAGAAAAAAAAACACTGAAGGTGCTTATTAATGTTCATGATAATTATCATTCCCCAGATGTAGAAGGTGCAAAACACTGTGTACAATTTAAATGTGCTAATTATTCATTAATTGCTGTGCATATAATGAGTGAAGACCGAACCTGCACTTTTTCACCATGCCCAATGGAAAATCATTGATTGTGTAAATTAGACACTAAGTCAGATAAGGAAGCACCCAATTTATTGTGTCTAAGGTAATTTTAATTATAATTGCCTGCTGATTGTAGACTTAGAAAATCTAAGGTGTTGCTGTTAAGTCCACAGAATATTGTACCAATAAATCTAACTATGTTTAATGCAGAGAAAAATCATGAAACTGCAAATGTGAAATTAGGAATCAGTTCCTCAAGTACACCAGTTAGTTATTGGAACAACTTAAAATCAATTAGTCACAGAGTCATAGAGATGTACAGCAGGAAACAGACCCTTTGGTGCAATTCGTCCATGCTGACCAGATATCCCCAGTTAATCTAGTTCCATTTGCCAGCACTTGGCCCATTTCCCTCTAAACCCTTCCAGTTCATGTACCCATCCAGAAGCCTTTTAAATGTTGTAATTTTATCAGCCTCGGCCACTTCCTCTGGCCACTCATTCCATACATGTACCACCCTCTGTGGGAAAAAGTTTCCCATTAGGTTCCTTTTAAATTTTCCCCCCCTCACCCTAAACCTATGCCCTCTCGTTCTGGACTCCCCTGTGATAGGGAAAATACCTTATATATTTATCTTATCCATGCCCCTCAAGATTTTATAAACCTCTATACGATCCACCTTCAGCCTCCGACACTGCAGGGAAAACAGCCCCAGCAAAAACAGGCCCAGCCTATTCATCCTTTTCCTAGCTCAAATCTTCCAACCCTGGCAACATCCTTGTAAATCTTTTCTGAATGAACCCTTTCAACTTTCATAACATCTTTCCGATAGGAAGGAGACCAGAATTGCACACAATATTTCGAAAGTGGCCTAACCAATGTCCTGTACAGCCGCAACATGACCTCCCAACTCCTGTACTCAACGCTTTTGACTAATAAAGGAAAGCATACCAAATGCCACCTTCACTATCCTATCTACTTGTGACTCCACTTTCAAGGAACTATGAACCTGCACTCCAAGATCTCTTTGTTCAGCAACACTCCCCAGGACCTTACCATTAACTGTATAAGTCCTGCTCTGATTTGCCTTTCCAAAATGCAGCACCTCACATTTATCTAAATTAAACTCCATCTGCTACTCAGTCCATTGGCCCATTTGATCAAGGTCTCTGTATCCTGAGGTAATCTTCTTTGCTGTCCAGCCTTTCCAAAATGCAGCACCTCACATTTATCTAAATTAAACTCCATCTGCTACTCCTCAGTCCATTGGCCCATCTGATCAAGGTCTCTGTATCCTGAGGTAATCTTCTTTGCTGTCCACTACACATCCAATTTTGGTGTCATCTGCAAACTTATTAACTATATCTCTTATGTTCACATCCAAATCATTTATATAAATGATGAAAAACAGTGGACCCAGCACTGATCCTTATGGCATATCACTGGTCACAGGCCTCCAGTCTGAAAGATAACTCTCCACTATTACCCTCTGTCTTCTCCCTTCATGCCAGTTCTAAATCCAAATGGCTAGTTCTCCCTGTATTCCATGAGATCTAACCTTGCTAACTAGTTTACCCTGAGAACCCTTGTTGAACACATTACTGAAGTCCATATAGGTTGCGTCCACTGTCCTGCCCTCATCAATCTTCTTCAGTACTTCTTCAAAAGTCTCAATCAAGTTAGTAAGATATGATTACCGATGCACAAAGCCATGTTGAGTATCCCTAATCAGTCCTTGCCTTTCCAAATACATGTAAATCCTGTTCCTCAGAATTCCCTCCAACAACTTGTCCAACAGTGATGTTAGGCTCATTGATCTATAGTTCCCTGGCTTTTCCTTATCACCTCCCTTAAATAATGGCACCATGTTAGCCAACCTCCAGTCTTCCGGCACCTCATTTGTGACTATTAATGATATAAATATTTCAGCAAGGGACCCAGCAATCACTTTCCCAGCTTCCCTCAGAGTTCTGGGGTAGATCTGATCAGGTCCTGAGGATGTATCCACTTTTATGTGTTTCAAGACATCCAGCACCACCTCCACTGTAACATGTCTTCCTCCATTTTAAAGTGCTGTTTTTTTTTATCTTTTTCCCCCAAAGTTCCAAAAAAATGCTCCAGCATATAAAACCGTAATTACTGCTCCTGAAATTCAAGGAAGTTACCTCCAACACCTAAAATACCTTAACAAAGGAGTAGCTCTTACAGCCACAACTTTTTCCCATCCTCCATCTTGGATTACCCAGAATTAATTAATAAATCTAGATAAAAAAATTCAGTAATGATTTCTAGGTGAGCTATCTGGTTTTGTAATGTCCCTTATGAAAGGAAATCTGCTATCTTTACCCCAATCTGGTTTTATATGTGACTCCAGCCCCACAGCAATATGCTTAATTGTTAATTCCCCTCTAAAATGCTCTAGCAAACAGCTATGTCAAACCACCACACGAAAGTCAAGCGAGAGAAAAGTCAACATCTACCAAACAAAAAAAGAAATCTAAAGAATTGCAGATGCTGGCAATCAGAAACAGAAACAGAAATTGTTGAAAAATCTTATCAGATCTGACAGCCTCTGTGGAGAAAAAGCAGAGTTGACATTTTGGGTCCAGTGAACCTTCTTCACAACTGATTGAAATTTAGCATATGAAGGTATATTTGATGAAGATGGCATGGCGGGGATGGGGGTAGTGAGGGCGATTGGAGTAAACAAGAGGCAGAGGTGAAGCAAAGAGAGGGAGAGAGAACAACACAAAGGAATGGGTAAAGGGCAATGGGTGGAAGTCAATAGCTGCTGATGGAGACCATTAATGGCTGACCATAGGATGGTTGTAGAAGCAGCCCATGTAGTAACTAAGCCTGCTGCATGAGGATTGGAGTAAGGACATAGGAGAAGGCGCTCAGGCTTGAGACAGAGATGTTGGCCAGGGAACAAGTTGATGTGTTGAAGTAGCAAGCAATCAGAAGCTCAGGGTCATTTTTGCCATCAGAATGTAGGTGTCCCACAAAGCAGTCACCCGGCCTACATTTCATCTAAGCTGTCCAATTGTTTGCCTCATTGAAGTGTGCATTGATACTGAAAAGACTGGAAACCTCTGTGATACATGCCAAACAATGGGAACGTTGTTTGGGGGAAAATTAAAGGTCATGGAATAAAAGGGTCTGTGGCAATAAAGGATAAAAATAAATGAGTCAGGGATAGGAAACAGGGAGAAATGGTCAATCAGTAATTTTTAGGCTGGAGGGAGGTTTGTAGTGGAGTTCTCCATGGTTTAGGATTGACTTTTCCTCAAATGTATTAATGATCCAGATCTTGGTATGCAGGGAACACTCTCAAAATTTGTAGAGGACATGAAATTGGAAGAATTGTAAATTGAGGAGAACAATGTAGAAATGCAAAAGGACATTGATAAGTTGTGAAGTGGGTGAATAAGTGGGATGTGAGTTTTAATGCAGAGAATTAAGAGGTGATGCACTTTTGTCGGAAGGAATTGTTACATAAGAGTATGAACGTAAATATATTTACATGAAAAGACAATGTAAAATAGGAGGGCAATTCAAATCTGTGCACAAGAACAGAGGGACATGGATTTATGTGCACAGATTATTGGAGGTGGTAGGACAAAAGTAGAAAGTAGTAAAACATACAGTAATCTCACTTTATTAAGAGAGAGGCATAGAGTACATGGGTAACAAGATGATGTTGAACTTGTATAGGACACTTGTTGGATCTCAATTAGAGTTTTGTGTACAGTTCTGGGTGCCATATTATAGGAAGGATATGGATGCATTGGAGAGCCAGCAGAAGAGATTTACAAGAATAGTTCAAGGAATGAGAAACTTCAGTGATGAAGTTGGACTGGAGAAATTAGAGCTATTCTCCTTGGAGAGAGGAAGGCTAAGAAGAGATCTGGTAGCGGTTTTCAAAATCATGAACAGGCTAGATAGAAGTGACAGGGAGAAACTATTCCTATTTGTAAAAGGAAAAGGAACAGGGGCATAGATTTAAGGTGACGTGCAAAAGATGCAATAGTGATACAAGAAAATCTTTTCAATTCAGCCAGTTGTTAGGACATGGACTGCACTGCCTAGAGGTGTGATGGTTTCAATTGGACTGGACTGCCTAGAGGTGTGATGGTTTCAGTTGGACTGCACTGCCTAGAGGTGTGATGGTTTCAATTGAGTCAGTTATTCAAAAGTGCATTAGATGATTTTTGGATAAAAATAAGATGCCAGGGTATGGGGAGAAAGCAGATTGGAACTACAGAATGATGCTGGTGTAGGGATGATGGGCCAAATGGCCTCCTACTGCCCAATAAGAGGCCTATGATTCTGTGAACTGGGCAGACTGTAATGTTGTTATTCATGTTGAACATAGGTAGATGCTTACCTTATCCCAGAGTTACCTTGAATGTGCATCCTCATAGCCTGCTTCCTGTAAAAGACTCATTTTTATTCTTTCAGTTTCTCCATCCCGGTGGCATCTGTTCTGCTGGTGCCAGCTTCTACAAGGAAGACTCCAAATGTTTGCCTTTTATTCCATGACCTCTAACATTCCTCCAGGCATCTTTCCTGTTGTTTGGCACTCTATCACAGAGATTTCCAATCTTTCCACTTCAATAAGACACACAATTCCACAGCGTACCTACATTTTTGCAGCTAATTTGATTGCTCATAGAGCTCTCATTTATGATGCCATTATAGGAATGGAGACACTGAGTGATCAGTCAGGCTTCCCAGCATCCTCCTCACTCGCTGCTCACTATCCATCCAGCCAATGGCCAGTTGTTCCTCACAAACACATGGCCATCTTGCAGAGGTCACCCTGCAGCCTAATATTGGAGGGGACACCTGGTGTCAGCAGCAGTAGCTGACCACACCATGTGGGGACTGTAGTGAAATGGTGAACCCAGCCCTCCTTCATCCTTCCCCCGGACCCAGCTCCATCAAAAGGCCAGCTCAGTGCTCTGCAGGTCCAGCTCCTGTGTTCTCAGCTCCCCTCCAGCATAGCTCTGATAGCCCACGGACAGAGCAGTGCACGATCTGACTTGGCTTAGCGCAGCAAAAAGGCAAACGCCAAAGACTGGTGTAATGATGCTGATCCTTTAACAAGGTAATGTTGTCTTTATTTTTTCAAGGGGGGGTTGTAAAAGACAGAGGTTTAGATTTGTCTGGGATTAGGAACTTTGTTAAAAGCTAACAGATACTGCCCAAGGCAACAGAGAAAAGGCTTTTAGGTTTTCTTTAAAACACTTGTACAACGATAGTGGAGTGGCAGTTCAGGGTTTGTTTTCCTGATTTGATTTAGTTTTAGCAAGTAGTCTGTCTGAAGCTGCTGGTCAAAGAAAGCTACTGGGAAAAAGGTTCCCTGATTCAGCAGATGTTTCTGCCTCTCTCTCTCTCTCTCTCTAACATCTCTCCTGTAAGAACCTGGGTTTACATTTACTGTTTTTTGCCAAGATGATGTTTATGGGGATGTTGCAGGAAATTGGAACAGTCCCTTTGTTAAGTTGTGGGCAATATCGTGTTGGTCGGGTTTTCAATGGGTGTTACGCGAATTTGTTTTCTTTTTCTAGTGGTTCATTCAGTGATGTGTAAATAAATTCTGTTTCACTTGAAGTCAAGTGGTTTGACCAGCTGCATCACTCCTGGAATATCCATCTTACACCTGCCTAAAACAACTCAAAGAAACTAGGGTCTGGCCTACCTTCCCGAGATGTTTTGAGAGGTTTGGCCTGTTCCATAATGCTGGCCACAATGACTGAGTGACAGCACTGTTCCCTAATCAGACTCTGGGAGCCTGCTCTCCCAGCACCATCTCTGGTGCCTTGTGTCAGCAGATAAAGTTCAAAACTTATGCAGTACACTTGTTGAAACCCATTGCTGTATCAAACACCTCCTGAAAGTCAATATATACCACATCAACAGCGTTACCCTCATCCAACCTTTCTATTACAGCTCCAAAAATCTCCAGCAAGTTAGTTAAACACCATTTCTCCTTTAGAAACATACAGAATCCATAACAAATAATTGTATCCAAAAACTTCCACTCCACTAAAGTTAAAGTAACAGATCTATAATTGCTGTGATTATCCTCACAACCTTTCTTAAACAAGGCTGTAATATTTGCAATTTCCCAGTCTTCTGCATCTTCCTCAAGTCTCGGGTAGACAGAAGGAATATAGTAAACACCCATGCAATTTCTTCTCACCCAGTTCTACGGTCTTGTTAATATTAAGGACGGCACGGCGGCTCAGTGGTGAGCACTGCTGTCTCACAGCACCAGGGTCCCAGGTTTGATTCCAACCTCTGGTAACTGTCTGTGTGGAGTTTGTATATTGTCTGCATGGGTTTCCTCCGGGTGCTCCGGTTTCCTCCCACAGTCTAAAGATGTGCAGGTCAGGTGAATTGGCCATGCTAAATTGCCCATAATGTTAGGTACATTTGTCAGAGGGAAATGGGTCTGGGTGGGTTACTCTTCAGAGGGTCAGTGTGGACTGGTTGGGCTGAAGAGCCTGTTTCCACACTGTAAGGAATCTAATTTAATTTAATCTAATCTAAATACCAGCAATTTATCTTCCATATCAATTTTGAACCTTTCTAGTGACTGAGTTCCCTGTTTTGTCACCATGGCTGGGATAGCATTTCCCTCTTTAGTAATGACAGATACAAAATATTCATTTAATACTTCAGCCACGCTCGCCTGTCCACTGGGAGAAATCCCCTTTATGGGTGCTTATTCAGCCCGACTCCTTTTACCACACTTTAACTATTTATATCCCTCGAGAAAACTTTGGGACACCCCTTTATGTAGTCTGTCAGTTTTTTCTCATTATTTGATTAGATTCCCCACAGTATGGAAACAGGCCCTTCGGCCCAACAAGGCCACACCAACCCTTTGAAGAGTATCCCACCCAGACCCACGCACCTAACACTATGGGCATTTTAGCATGGCCGATTCACCTGGCCTGCACATGTTTGGATTCGTGGGAGGAAACGCACACGGACATGAAGAGAACGTGCAAACTCCACACAGACAGTCACCCAAGGTCGGAATCAAACCCGGGTCTCTGACATTGTGAGGCAGCAGTGCCAACCACTGAGCTACCATGCCGCCCACTTTCTCTTTGCTCGTTCTATTTGGTTTCTCACCTTCCCTCTGAACCGTCAGTATTCCTGTTGGATCTCAATTTTAGTTTCGACCTGACACGTCATAACCTGACCATTTCTTCTTTAACTTAATTTCTCTCTCCTTTGTCATCCAGAGAGCTCTGGATTTGTGAGTCCTAGTTTTCCCATTTCAGAGAATATACTTTGACTGTATCCAAACCCTCTCCTCTTTGAGGGTAGTCAGTGTTTGGCTATTGTTTTTCCTGTTGTCCTTGCATTCCAATCAATCCTGCCCAGCTCTGTATTTGCCCCATTGAAAGCTATTCTCCACCAATTGATTTTTCTCACTTAGGATTGTTGCATGTCATTCTCTACTATCACCCTGAATTTTATGATACAATGGTCACTGTTGAAAGTGCTAGGTCTTCCTCAATAATATCTAGGGAATTGCAAAATTGGGATTGCCGTTCCACAGTTTAGCCAAGCAACAGCCTCAGATAATCGAAATACTGAATTATACCGTACAACTAATGTCCCAGATCATTCTATCACCATTTCAGCAAAACATGCCCCAGAAAACATTGCAAGCACTACAGATATTCAGCAGAGTCTATGACCTGAAATGTTCTTTATTTTCCCTCCACACACGTTGACAGACCTGCTGCATATTTCCATGTTTTGGTTTCCTTCCATCATTATTCCTGGTATCTGCTGTCCCGTCTGCAGGACAGAGCCAGGAGATGGGATAACACGTGGTATTCAGTTTGGATGGAATGTCCTGGAGAATTCAACGTGGACCCCAGAAGGACTATGGCATCAGGTCAAACATTGGCAAATTAAACTTCATTCTGATTATCACCTATAATCCACCCTCAGCTTTCACAAATACATTTGTAGATGGTCACATTAGCAAGAACTAGCCCCCACCTGCACCCTCCCCCATTCTTCCATTTTGTGACACCACTTGGAAAAAGCCCTGAGAACAACAAAGGGACAATGCATTCTGGGTTAAAGAACTTCAATATTCATTATTATGAATGACTCTGTGCCACCATTGCTGGCTGAGTTAGATGAATTCTAAAGGACACAAATTGCAAACTGGGTCTGTAGCATATGGCAAGGGAACCAATTAGAACACAAACCTACTTGACCTTGACCTCTCCTTTAACAATCTACCTTTCATGAATGGATTTGTAGGTGATTCTGTTGATGGGAGTACCACATATTACAAACCCTATCTTCACAATCAGTCTGCACTCCATCATTGCATGGCACAGTGGTAATGTCTGTACCTCTGAGCCAGGAGGATGAGTTTGAGTCCCACTTGTTCCAGAAATATGTAATGACATAGCTGGACAGGTTGATTAGAAAACATCTACCTTCTGACATTTGTGACATGATAAATACATTGAATGGGATGGATCGGACTGGATCATGCAACTGAAAGTGAGGGATCAGTGACGGACTGTGGGCAGCAGAATTATGCTGAACCTCACTCTGTAGCCTGACATATCCCTCGCTCTTCCATTGTCATAAATCCATTGACCAATTATGAGAGGTGTCACAGAATATGTCACAAGCATAACCAGGTTTACCTTAAAATGATGCTGTCATACTGGAGCACGTGGAGAGATGTGATGGTGCATTGGTAATGTCAGGGAATTAGTAATCCAGAGCCCCAGTCTCCATGTTCCAAATCCCATCATGGAAGTTAGTGAAATTTGAATCCAATTAAAAAACAGTCTGGGAGAAACTTGTGATTATGTAATCACTGTCGATTATTGTTAAAACTCACCTGGCCCTTAGGTGAAGAAATCTGCCATATTTACCTGATCTGGGTAAGTGACTTCAGACCCACAGCAATGTGATTGACTCTTAAGTGACCTCTGGATATTTAATGATGTGCAATAAAATTTGACTGAGGCAGTGGTGCACTATCCCATGAAGGAATTTTTAAAAATGCTGCTGAAGTAACATATTATGCAGAAATAAGCAATCCCACAACTAATGAAAGAAATCCAAGTTCTGAAGCCCTGCCATATCAGTCATGAACAGGTGGATAATTAAACAATGAATCTGAGATATCCCTGTCCTCAATCATCAATAATGATAGCACTTTAAATAAATAAATACTGAATTGGTTTGAGAGGAAAAAAACAACTCAAATTAGAGCCAGCAAAAGAGAAACAACTAGTAGAATTAATTGAAGATGAAATGGCAATGAGCGTGCAACTCCAGGCCATTGTGAATTAAAAAGCTGGTGATGTCATTGAAGTATTAGAGATGTTCAAACAAAGGTGTTCTGTGACATGCAGTAGTTTTCTAAAAGGCATTAGGATAAGGGAAAGGGTCGACCATTTCCTTTTGTGGAAATGTATATCTTTGTTTTGAGTCCACTGGTGCTGGATCCCTCTATGAATGGCTAAACATTTCCCTGCTATAGTTAGCTACCTTCATCTTTGATTTCTTTTGCTCCTTTTAATAAATAATAATGCAAGTCTTGCTCGAACCATTAATGAATATGAAGCTGATTTCTTTAATAGTCTAACAATAAGGGCGTATTTATGTAACAATAATCATGATGTGAATAGGTTCAAATTATGACTATCTAAATTACCATGTTGTTACTTCCAAAGCACTTATCCAAATTAAATTGCATTAGTATGTCTAAACGACATGATCAGAGAATGGCTATGAAATAGAGGGACGCTATTTGCCCTACTTTGACTCAGCTGGCCCTCTACATTCCTGATGAAGGGCGTTTGCCTGACATGTCGATTTTCCTGCTCCTCGGAAGCTGCCTGACCTGCTGTGCTTTTCCAGCACCAGTCTAATCTATACTCTGATCTCCAGCATCTGCAGTCCTCACTTTTGCCTAGCCCTCAACAAAAGCAACTCAGCTAAGTCCATACACCTAGCCTTTACCAATAGCCGATATCTCTGCATCATTGTCAGCCATGGGTGAGGTCCCGGAAGACTGGAAGGTAACGAATGTTGTGCCCTGATTCAAGAAGGGCTGCATAGAAAAGCATAGGAACTATAGACCAGTAAGCCTAACATCTGTGGTGGGTAAGTTACTTGAAAAGATTCTGAGAGATAGCATACACATGCATTTAGCAAGACAGAGTTTGATTAGGAATAGTCAACATGGTTTTGTGTGTGGGAGAACATGCCTCACAAATCTGTTAGAGTTCTTTGATGAAGTGAACAGCAAGGTTGGTGAGGGCAGGGCAGTAAACATAGTCGATATGGATTTCAGTAAAGTCCTTAATAAGGTTCCACATGGTTGACTGTTCTGGAAATATAGACTACATGGAATCCGAGAGCTGGTAAATTAGATACACAAATGGCTTGATGGTAGGAGGCAGTTGGTAATAGTTGAATGATGCTTGTCAGACTGGAGGCTTATGACTAGTGGAGTGCCTCAGGGGTCGGCGCTGGGCCCATTGCTGTTTGTTAATCAACACCAATGATTCGGATGAGAATGTACAAGGTATGATTAGTAAGTTTGCAGATTACACTATGATAGGTTGTATTATGGACAATGAGGAAGGTTATCAGAAACTGCAGCAGGACCTTGATCAGCTGGGAAGTGAGCCAAGATATGGCAAATGGAGTTTAGTATAGATAAATGTGAGGTCTTTGGACAGTCAAATCAAGGTAGGAGTTTCATGGTGAATGGTAGGGCCTTAAAGAGCATAGTGGAATAAAGGGACCTTGGAGTTCACATGCATGGTTCTCTGAAAGTGGTGTCACAGGTAATGAAGCAGCTTTTTGGACACTGGCCTTCATCAGTCAGGCCATTGAGTATAGAAATTGGGAAGTTATGTTGCAGTTTTACAGGACGTTACTGAGGCTGCACTTGGAGTATTGTATTCAGTTTTGGTTACCTTGCTATAGGAAGGATGTTATTAAACTGGAAAGAAATTTACAAGGATGTTGCCAGTACTCAATGGTCTGAGTTATGGGGAGAGGTTGAACAAGCTAGGACATTTTTCTTTAGAGTGTAGGAGACTGAAGGGTGATCTTATAGAAGTGTATAAGATCATGAGAGGCACGGATAGAGTGAATGCACTCAGAATTTTTCCCAGGGTTGGGAATCAATGAGTAGAGGGCATCAGCTTAAGGTTAGAGGGGAAATAATAAAAGGGAACCTGAAGGTCAACCTTTTTTACACAGAGGGTGGTATGCATGTGGAATGAGTTGCCAGTGGAAGTAGTTGAGGCAGGCACGTTAACAACATTTAAAAGGCATTTGGACAAATACATGGATAGGAAAGGATTAGAAGGATATGAGCTAAGTAACGAAATGGGGTTAATGTTGATGGACATTTTGGTCGGCATGGCTTGTCCTAGCTTGTCCAACCTCTCCCCATAACTCAGACCATTGAGTACTGGGCCAAAGAGCCTGTCTCCATGCTGTAGGACTCCATGGTTCTGTAAATAGTCCTGAAATTGTTCTCCTTTTAGATGGTTAACTAATCCCCTTTTGAAATCCACAATTAAACCTGCCTTCACCATACACTGGGCAATGTATTTGTGATTCTAACCATGTCAAAATGCTATTCTTGATATTGCCTTAGGTTCAATTGCCATTCACTTTAAATCCATATCGTCTGGACCTTACTATTAATAGGAAAGATTTTTCTTTATCCAAGTTGACTGGATCCACATAATCTTGAGCACTTCTATTAAACTGCATCTTGACTAACTCAGCTTGTCCAAACTCTTCATGTAACCGATGACCCATGTCCATGGAACCATTCCCATAAGTCCTTTATAAGACCCTGACATATAGGGACAGGTGTAAGCTGCTCAGTTCCTCCAGCCTGACCTACCATTCAGCAAGATCACAGTTGATCTGACATTCTTCACGTCCACTTTCTTGCCTTGTCCCCATAACCCTTGATTCTCCTACTGATCAAAATCTATCTCTCTCAGCCTTAAATATACACAACGACTCAGCCCCTGCAGGTCTCTATGGCAAGTAGTTCCAAAGACCCACAGCTCTCTGAGAGAAGAAATGGATCATTATCTCCAGCACCCTTTTATTTTGAGACTATGCTTCTTGTCCTAGACTCTTCCACAAGGGGAAACATCCTCTCAGCATTTACCATGACAAACTCCTTAAGAACTCAATATGTTACAATGAGATCACCTCAATTTTCTGAACTCTAGTGAGTAGAGTCTCAATCTATTTAGCCTTTGCTCATAAGACAATCCCTCAATACCAGAGATCATCCTGGCGAAACTGCGCTGCACTGCCTCCAATTAAATAATATCTTTCCTTTATATGGGGACCAAAACTGCTCACTGTAATCGAGATGTGATCTCACCAACACCTTGTACAGTCGCAGTAAGTGTTCCTTACTCCAATGTCCCTTGAAATAAATCTTTCCTGAATTTCAATGCTTCTTACAGCGCAGTGCCCAGCAATTTAGTGCAAGTTGAATCTAACTCAGTGTTATATTAAGGTTTATTGTGATGTCCTTGTTTTTGTTTTCTATGCCTTGATAGATAAAGCCCTGGATCTCATATGCCTCTTGAACCAGTTTTCAATGTTTCTTCATCTGAATGATTTATTCCTATATACCCCCAAGAAAGGGGTGGCATGATGCTTAGCACTGCCGCTTCACAGCACCAGGGTCCCAGGTTCAATTCTAGCCTTGGGTGACTGTCTGTATGGAGTTTGCACATTCTCCTTGTGTCTGCATGGGTTTCCTCCCACAGTCCAAAGATGTGCAGGTCAGGTGAATTGGCCAAGCTAAATTGCCCATAGTGTTAGGTAAGTTAGTCAGAAGGAAATGGGTCTGGTTGGGTTACTCTTTGGAGGGCTGGTGTGAACTGGTTGGGCCAAAAGGCTTGTTTCCACACTGTATGTAATCTAATCTAATATCTGGTCCTTCAGAATTGTACTTTTAAATCTATATTGCCTTTCCTCATTTATCTTTCCAAAATGTACCCCCATGGACTTCTGTGTATTTTAATCTACCATATGTTTACCAACTCCAACAACCTATCTATAATTGATTAGATTTATTTATTGTCCTATATATTTTGTTACAAAATACAATGAAAAATGTTGTATAGTGTCACCATTTTCCAGTGCAGAAAAGTAAACCAAAACGTAGAATATAAATGCATAAAAATAAAGAAGTTTATCAAAACCTTTCTCACAATTTACATGAATTCTAAGTTTTGTGTTACCTGCAAATTTCAAAATTGTACCTTACCTGCTGAAGTTTAAATAATTAAGATTGATTTAAAAAAAAAAGCAGTGTTTCTAATGCTCATACCAAACTGTATGCCATCCTCCAGTTTGACAAACAGTTCTCTTTTCCCTGTCACTCAGCCAACTTTTCATCCTTGCTGCTGCTATCTGTTTCATTTCATGAGCTTTGCTGGCAATTCCATCCCATGGTACTTTATCAAAGGGTCTTGAGTCTGTTGTTTTCCTCTACACTATTACAATGCAGATTTTGTACAATCTGAAATCCTGAAAATTAGGAATATCTACAAGTCCAGGTCATTTATATATATCAAGTAAAACGTGATCCTGATGTTAATTTCAGAGGCATCCCCATTGCTCAGTTCTCTCCATTCAGAATAATATTCATTCACCACCTCACACTCTCTCAATCCTTAATCATTAACGTAACAAAGTTATGGCCATCTCTTTATTTTCATCTGCTGCTATTTTCTGACCAATTTTGTTAAATCATTCATTTTCAATCCTTTAATGTAAAGTTTCTTCAACTTGCTCAACCATTTATGTTACTTAGTTAAAGAACTCCATCATGGCATTGACACATGACGTGCCATTAACAAACTCTCTTATTGATGCATTCTTCAACTGAGAATTAATTTTGTTCTTCGTAATGTTGTCTCAATTTTCCAGCACTGGCATGAGACCAATGTCAGAGTGATTAACCTACAGTTCCAAGTTTTGTTGTTCTTTTGAATAGACATTGCAGAGCCCAACTCCACAACACAGCAAATATTGTGGTCAGAGCTTCTACTATTGTGCAATATCTTCCTTTACCAATTTAAAAATCACACAACACCAGGTTATAGTCCAACAGGTTTATTTGGAAGCTCTAGGTTTTGAAACACTGCTCCTTCATTCGTTGGTTCCACCTAATGAAAAAGCAATGCTTCGAAAGCTAGTGCTTCCAAATAAACCTGTTGGACTATAACCTGGTATTGTGTGATTTTTAACTTTGTCCACCCACTCCAACACTGACTCCTCCAAATCATTCCTTTACCAACCAAGCTACATCATCCCGTTAGAACTCCATACCTAGGTACTCTTGAATGATGCCGAACTTATTTAGCACCCTCTGTCTTTCTATTTTTATCCTATCCAGTATCTTTAGTTCCTCATCCTCTGTTGCAACATGAACTTTTATCCTTTTTGTTTCCATGTATCCAGACATTCTCTTACAAACAATTGAACTTTTTTTTGCAATCACCAAATCACCCAGAGACTTTTCTTATTGATTAACCACCCCAGTAAATAATGACACAATGGCTCAGTGATTAGCACTGCTGCCTCACAGCGCCAGGGACGTGAGTTTGATTCCAGTCTCAAGTGATTGGCTGTGTGCCGTTTGCACATTCTCCCTGTGTCTGTGTTGGTTTAATCCCACAATCCAAAGATGTGCAGGTTAGTGGATTGGCCATGCTAAATTGTCCATCGTGTTCAGGGGTATGTAGGTTAGATGCATTAGTCAGGGGTAAATATAGGATCATAGGTTAAAGGAAAGGGTCTGGGTGGGTTACTCTTTGAAGGGTTGGTGTGGACTTGTTGGGCCGAAAGGCCTGTTTCCACACTGTAGAGATTCTATGTTCTCCAGTTAATTAATTTGCATATAAAGCTCATTAATGGCAATGCAAACCATCAAAAGTGAGGGAGGGGTGAAGGGGCTAAGCCAAAATGGAGTTGGAATATCCTTTTTTGTGAGATAGACTGAGAAAGAGAGACAGGTAAGTACAGTTTGTTTGTGTTGATGTCAAGAAGTGAGAGAGTTCTCTTGTGGTGCTGTGGTAGTGTTCCCTACCTCTGGACAAAGAGACCTGGGTTCAAGCCCCCCTCCCCCCAACACTCCAGAGGTGTGTAATAAAATCTCTGAATAGAAAACAAAAAATGCTGGAGATCACAATGGGTCAGGCAGCATCCATGGAGAGAAAGCAACCTAATATTTTAGTCCCGATAAGTGTTCTCCATTTTTTGTTTTCAGTACAGATTCCAGCAGCTGCAATCATTTGGCCACAGCATTTCTGAATAAGTTGATTCAAAAATATAAGAGAAGAAACAGCAGACGGCCGACACAATAAGATGTTCTCTGCATTTTCCAAAATTAATTTTTATCTCAAAGGCCACTAACTTTCAAACTGACAATTTATATAGTTATTTGCAACTGAACAAGATGAAATAACAATTCTGAATTTACAATTGCAAGTTGTTTCAGATTTTAGTTTGTAGAACATTTAAATATTTTTCTCTTCAGCATAGAAGATTGAGGCATTGAACATGTTAAGGTTTGAAGGTTTAATGAGGTAGAGTTGGAGCAACTATTTCTTCTGCAATTGAAACAGGAACAAGGACAGAAAGCAGAAACATTAATTCTGTTTTTCTCTGCACAGATGCAACCAGACCTGCTGAGTAGATCCTGGATTATCTGTTTCTATTAACTTTAATATTACAGTCAGACTAATCAGGAAGCTGTTTTTCACGCAAGTTTTTTTTGATTAGATTAGATTACTTACAGTGTGGAAACAGGCCCTTCGGCCCAACAAGTCCACACTGACCCGCCGAAGCGCAACTCACCCAGACCCATTCCTCTACACCTAACACTACGGGCAATTTAGCATGGCCAATTCACCTAACCTGCACATTTTTGTACTGTGGAAGGAAACTGGAGCATCCGGAGGAAACCCACGCAGACACGGGGAGAATGTGCAAACTCCACACAGAGAGTTGCCTGAGGCGGGAATTGAACCCAGGTCTCTGGCGCTGTGAGGCAGCAGTACTGTGAGGCAACTGTGCCACCGTGTCGCCCAAAGTTGTGCTGGCATTTCAGAGCTCTGTCAAGCAAAGGGTCGCGGGCACTTTGGGCTCATTGGGGCTCATGAGACTGCGATTTGTAGTTTTGTGTTGGGTTAAGGCATTCAGGTGTGGGAGGATAAAGTTGAGGTATAGGTCAGCTATGATATGTTTGAGTGGAACAGCATTTTTGAGGATGGCATGGAAGACTGCTTTCCTAATATATCAGTACCCATTGTCATCAGTGCTGAGTAATAAACAGCGGATCTAATTAGAGTCATAGAGTCATCGAGGTTTACAGCATGGAAAGAAGTCCTCAGCCCAATTTGCCCATACCGTCCACTTTTACCAATTACACTAGTTTTGTTTTGACTACATTTGGTCCATATCCCTCCATACCTACATATCCCTCCATCCATGTACATGTCCAAATGTTTCCTGAATTACAAAATTGTACTCACCTCCACCACTACCTGCCCATTCCAGACACTCACTGCCCCTGTGGGAAACAAATTGGACCTCTGGAATGTTTTGTACTCTCCCCCTCACCTTAAACCTATGCCCTCTAGTTTTAGACTCCCCTGTCATGGGGAAAAGCTGTCGGCTTTCTACCTTATCTCTGCGTCCCATGACTTTATAGGTTTCCATAAACTTACCTCTCTGTCTCCTATACTCCAGGGAGAAAGGTTGCAACCTATTCAGCCTCCTCTTATAACTCAAACGTCCCTATCCAGGTAGCAGCTGAGTAAATCCTTTCTGCACTCTTTCTAGTTTAATGATATCCTTTCCAATTCCGTCAGTTTTACACAAATGTCACATTTGCCATTTATGTCTGTGCATTTTTCACAGAAGGAAACATTACATTTGTGATACTTTGATTTCAGAGATCCACCTTGCAATTTCTCACATTGATTCTCGCCAATTTAATACAGTTGGTGTTGATACTGAATGGTGATATTTAATCAACTCTGGCATTGACTGACTCAGGGCTATAGAAGCAGTGTGGAGATTCTCATCTCTTCTGCCAGTGCATTCCCCCAACATTTCTGTTTTTTTAACACTGAGATTAATTCAATGCTCCCTCTCCAGTGTATAATCCAAGATTAACTGACTGGGATCATATTGAAACAGCTGACTGGAGAATTTAAAGATGGATGTGAAAAGGATTGCACTTAACTCTGGCTTCAAAGAATAGGGATTTTCTAACTCTCCTCATTCTCCTCCATCTGAGCATTGGGAAAACTGACACATTAAAAATACTTTGTCTCTTGTTTTTATTTTCTTTCAACACTCGATGGATAAACAGTTCTGAAAATGCTGGAGATTTCATAAGAGACTAGGTAGCGATCAGCTGGAGTGTTGTGCACAATTCTGGATAGGCCTCTTCAGAAACACTGGAGGGACTTCTTACAAGGTTTACAAGAATAAGTCCAGGGGTGAGATAGTTCAGTTACACAGATAAAATGGAGAAGTTGGGTCTTGTATTTTTGTTCGAAAAGTGTGGCATTGGAAAAGCACAGAAGGTCAGGCAACATCCCTGGATCGGGAGAGTCGATGTTTCAAACATAAGCCCTTCTAAGAAAAGGCAAAGAGGAGATTTGTTTGAAGTTTTCAAAATCCTGAGGCATCTGGATGGAATAGATAGGGAGAAATTGTTCCAACTTGTAAAAATATTGAGGTTGAGAGCACAGATTTAAAGTAGAGAGTGTGGTTCTGGAAAGACACAGCAGGTCAGGCAGCATCCAAGAAGCAGGAGAATCGACGTTTCGGCCAAAAGCCCTTCTTCAAATGTCGATTCTCCTGCTCCTCGGATGCTGCCTGACCTGCTGTGTCTTTCCAGCACCACACCCTCGACTCTGATCTCCAGCATCTGCAGTCCTCACTTTCCCCTAACAGATTTAAAGTAGTTTGTAAAAATGGCAAAAGCAATGTGAGAAAAAGATATTCATCAAGGTTTGGAATGTGGTGCATGAAAGTGTGGTGGAGGCAGACTCAGTTGAGGCTTTCTGATGGGCATCCAATGATTATTTGAATTGAAATGATGCTCAGCTTCACAGGGAAATGGTAAGAATTAATGCGGAGTCACTGAGCCAAATGACCTTCTTCAGCACCATGAACATTCTGGGACTCTGTAGTTGGAAAGAAAGTTTTGGATTGATAAACAAGAATTGAAAAACCACGAGGGGCATGGATAGAGTAAATAGACAAGGTCTTTTTTATGGTGTAGGGGAGTCCATAACCAGAGGGCATAGGTTTAAGGTGAGAGGGGAAAGATTTAAAACGGACCTAAGGGTCAACTTTTTCATGCAGAGCGTGGTGTGTGTATGGAATGAGCTGCCAGAGTAAGTAGTGGTGACTAGAACAGTTAATACATTTAAAAGGAACCTGGATGAGGGTTTGGAGGGATATGGGCCAAATGCAGGCAAATGGGACTGGATTAATGGAAGATACCTGGTTGGCATGGATGAATTGGACCGAAGGATCTGTTTCTGTGCTGTATATCTCTATGACATTATGACTCTATAATCATTCTATTGGGCAGGAAAAGGATTGCTTAGCAGTTGATGCAGGAAGGTGGGATAAAATGATGATGAACATGCCAGGTACCCCAATGGTAGGGGTTTGTGAATGGTGTAGGCAGTGGAATGTCTCTTTCAAATAAAATAATAACTCTTTTGGGTGGCATAGTGGCTCAGTGGTTAGCACTGCAGTCTCACAGACTGAGTTCGATTCCAACCTCAGGCGACTGGCTGTGTGGAGTTTGCATATCCTCCCCATGTCTGCGTGGGTTTCCTTCAAGTGCTCTGGTTTCCCCCCCCCCCACAATCCAGAGATATGTAGGTTAGATGAATTGGCCATGCTAAATTGTCCACAGTGTTCAGGGATGTGTAGGTTAGGTGCATTAGTCAGGGGTAAATGTAAAGTAATAGGGTAGGGGATTGGGTCTGGGTGGGATACTCTTCGGAGGGTCAGTGTGGACTTGTTGGGCTGAAAGGCTTGTTCCCACACTGTAGGGATTCTTGTGGGACACTGAAAACAATATTGGCCAATTGAGAGGCATGCTGGGAAACTGACCAACTGAACAGCGTGCTGGAAATTGGATCAGTCCAGACAGACAGGTATGCGAACTAGTCACCTTTGATTGATTATGCTGAATAGGTGTTATTGAGACAGAAGAACAGATATTAAACCAGGAAGCTTGCAGCATTCCCTGTCAAGTGGGACAGATATGCAAGGCATTCACCTTGATTGACGATTGAGTGGGTTGTTGATGAGACAATGCTGCAAGGTTTCAGGTGTAACAATAGATCTCAGTAGAACTGGTTTTGAGACAACTCAACTCCTTGGGTCAGCTCAATCAATTAGGTAAATTACAATGTCCAATACTGTCTTTTGTAACACCTTTCCTGAGAGAGAAACTCAATTAAAATTATGCTAATTACATTTTTACATCAAATTACTGCTAAACTACTGTACTCAAAATGACCCAGATAACTTGTTCAAAGAAGCCACTCAAATTAGAGCAGTCAAACACACACACTCCAGAAAATATCAGGATCAAGAAACAGGAAGTCTGAGAGCAGGAAGAACAGCCGAAACTTCAGTTTTACAAGATATAATCCAGCTAATATATACTTCTTGACATCTTGCTCTCTCACAGCAGATTTTAAGCCAGTAAATGGGCATCCCCCCAGCCCCATCCCCTTCCCATTTATCTCTCCGCCCCCGAGGCTCCCAGTCTCATTCCTGATGAAGGGCTTTTGCCCAAAACATCTATTTTCCTGCTCCTCGGATGCTGCCTGACCTGCTGCGCTTTTTCAGTGCCACTCTAATCTAAATTTAAGAACTGTAAGGTTACTCGGGATCAGGAATCCTTACAGTGTCCAAGAAGGCCATTCGGCCCATTGAGTACACACCGACTCTCAGTAGCATCCCACCCAAATCCATCCCCCTACCCCATCTCTGTAACCCTGCATTTTTCACAACTAATTCATTTAGCACTGCACATCCCTGCACATTACGGGTAGTTTAGCATGGCTAATGCATCTAACTGCACATTTTGGGAGGAAACTGGAACACCCGGAGGAATCCCACACAGACACGGGGAGAATGTGCAAACTGCACACAGACAGTTGCCGGAGTGTGGAATTGAACCTGGGTCTCTGGCACTGTAAGGCAGCAGTACCAACCACTGAATTACCATACTGCCCACTATTAGAGCACTATTAGAAGGAAAGACTGGTTTTGTAAAGTTGTGTATAAAGATCAATCTTGTGTTTTAACGATAATAAACCACATGTCATCATTAGTGTAAAATGAGTCCCCCCACTAAGTAAGCAAGTTGATCAAATTATATGAAAACAATGCTTGCAGAGGGGGCACTTAGAGGTTTGGGGCTGGGGTTATGTGATGGAGCTCCTGAAATCCATCTAAATGTGGCAACCCTGAGCAGGAATAAGGGAACTTGGGGCATGGATGGGTGAAAACTATAATGCTTTTGTCACAGTGGTGGTCGGATAATGATAAAAATATAGTTTAATCAGCTGCAGTCTGTCAGAAAGCAACCTTCACCCTCTCTGAAGAAGTCTTGAACATTTCATCACCGTGAGAAAACAACTCCTTGTGACCAAAATTATATTCCAAACTTTTTATTAACAAAGCATTACTGTCTGTCGGGAATAAGATACATTTCAAAAATAAACATTCATTCATTCATATCAATTTCTTTTATTAAAATGCACACCAGCACCCATAATAACCTCCACTGAGTTTCCAACCCCATTCTACCCAATATGAGTAGAATCTTACAACAGGCCAGATGGAAACAGGCGGATGTATTTTATTGAAGATGCAGGATGCCACCTTTCTGTATATATGACCTGGGGCTTCTTTCCTGATACCTTCTTACGTTAGTAAAAAAAAAAGAAACATCACCAGCACCAACTGGGCAAAGGTCAGGGCTAATGACTAATCAAAGTTTGAGGAAACCACTCACTCAGTTTCACAGTCTGATTCTCCGAAATGGATAGCGTCGGCACAGAGCAAGCAAGTCACCTGGTGGCCGCTGCTGTATGTCCCCGGGCTACACACCACACAGCATTCCCCACATTGCGGGTGCTTCTTGCGGTCCTTGCCGTAGCCGGGCTTGCAACGGTCGACCTGGATCACTTGCAACGTGCCGTCAATGTAGTAGACGGAAGGCAGCAGGCCGCTGATCTCCCGGTATGTGTCCGCCTGCTTGCCAAAGAAGGCTTCTATCCGGTGCCTCACCTTCTCCAACCGCAGGTTGTGATCGCACTCTTCCAAGTCTCTCTCGCAGATGATGTCCAGCACTTCCACATCCAGGTGCACTTTGAGCGTGAGGAACAGCTCGTACTGTATGCCCGCCAAGGGCACCTTCAGCGTGTGGCATTCTGATTTATGTATACTGATCGTGTAGGCCAGATCTGAGACTAGCTGGTTCAAAGCTGTGTGCAACCTCTTTAGGAAGAGACTGTTGTACGAATTGTGACAGTCAGCAGCATGGTATTGGATCTGAAATTCATAGGTGTAGTTGGGGTCAAGGTACGCATACAGAAAATACTTCAAACTCAAAGACTGCAAGGCTTTAGTGCTCGGATTGTAAAAGAGAATGGTGCATATGTAGACCCCTGACAATTCCTTGCTGAAGTTATTAATGATCAGGGTACCCGTCAGTGTTATCTTTACGTTGGGTTTATTTGAAAGGTCTATTCCCTTCGGTCCTTTCCAAGTGAAAGTGGGATCCATGAGTTCCATGTTCATTAGCTGTGGTGTTGCACAGAGAATCCGCGGACTTTTGTTGTGCAATTTGATGTAGACCTTGACAGGGCCATCATCGGAGCCAATCACTTTGCCTCCTGCAGATTTGTGGCTGGGCTGCTTTCTCTTCGGGTGACGATCAACTGACTGCAAGATCTCAATGTTGGTGACAGTCATTCCAAGCACGGCATTTAAGATCAGCCCATATACAACGAGGAATTTGAGGGTGGGCAGCAGTGGGAATAACCTCTCCATTTCCTCTCTTATTCATCCTGTCTTCATTTTGCCCCCTATGCTCTCTGAAGGTGAAGGACAGAGTAATTGTCTGATGTCAGTACCATCCCTCTGTCACAATTGCCACTGTTGTAAAGTCACATGGTGTCTTGTGACATCAAAAGGGACCCTTACTGTCATAGATACAGCTGCAGTTGTGGAGCTGTGGAAAATGAGAATTCAGCCGGAGTTGGGGATTCTACTCATTTGGTGGGTGACAGTTTTAAAGTTGTTGGGCGAGCCAGAACCAAGTGTTCGTGTTGAAAGGATCATAGCTCCTCCAATCTTTCAGTTATCAAATGGAGTTGGCTTCGTGTGGATATCAACCATCTGTACCAGACACCCTCAGAGTTTGCTAGGGGCCGTCATCAAAGGGCAGCACGAGGTGACTTACCATTACACCCACGGCTCTGATCCAGAAACAAAAAGGACCCAGACCATTTTCTACTTCTGACAATGATGACCCCATTGAAAAGTTTTGTGTTTGGCCCTTGAATGAGGTCAGAACAAGGTTGACTTTGTCGTACATGGAGAATGGTTAGTGCTTGAAGCTGAGTCAGTACTTTCAAAAGAGGGAGGAAAGGAATTTCTCAATTTTTCAAACCATTGATCCCAATACATTTACAATGGAGAGTATATTGGAGGAACTGGATATAACTAAAGTCCCAAGTTAAGTATGCCTCGTTATCGCTGCATCCCACATTGTTCATATCTTTTGCAATTGCATCAATCAGTGATTCAGAAAGATACTGTTAAACACTTATGGAAAAACATTGCCAGAAACTTAAGTAAAAACAAAATACTGTAGATACTGGAAATCTGAAATAAATACAGTGTGCTGGAAAGATTTCACAGATCTGGCAGCATTTCTGGAGAGAGGACAGTTAACATTACAACTTGACTATAACTCTTCTTCCAAAATGATTACTCAGGGCTAGAAATGAGAGAACAGAGGGCAACAGTGAAGACCGCAGATGCTGGAAACCAGAGTCTAGATTAGAGTGGTGCTGGAAAATCACAGCAGGTCGGGCAGCATCCGAGGAGCAGGAAAATTGACGTTTTGGGCAAAAGCCCTTCATCAGGAATGGAGAGAACAGAATATAGCAGGTTCAGATAGAGATAGGTTAGACTAAGTGAGGTGACCCAGAGAAATTTTAAAAAGCCATCTATTTCACTCGTGTGGTTTAGGGAAGGAAATCTGCCATCCTTATCTGGTCTGGCCTGCATGTGATCGCAGAGACACAGCACTCTGAATGATACTTAATTGTGCTCTGCGAGCCGCTCAGGTCAAGAGCAATATATACTGGCTTCCAAGACAGAATGAAAAGTAGATAATCCTTCAGTTTGTGCATGTTTATTCAGAAGAATCAAGTTCTTCTGTTTGGTGTGATGAATTTCGAGTTCTCATCTCCATTTCTCAGTGAAGGTCCTGGTGGTCCTTTGCTATGTATGGTTAACATATTCTGAAATCCTTGTTGAATTAGATTTTAGACATGGCTGCAAACAATTTAAAACAAAATTGCACACTCTAGCAGTGAGAGTATGTTTGTCATGGCTGTGAACAGCATTTTCATTGCCCAGTCAAGTGGCAAATACAAGCTGTTCAATGCTTCCCTGGGAAACCATCATTTTTTTAAAAAATCATAAATAGTTGATGATATCTCTTGTTTATCTCCCTTTCCCTCAAACAAATCCATAACTGAGAAGGTACAGCTGGAGACCCTTGCTGTGCTGCTAGGATACAGTGTGTACTTTGTCTGCAGCATTGCTCTTTACCATTCTTTCTTATTTACCATTTTATCTGAAAACATCACCAAGGTTGAAACCTTCCTCTGTGGAGGTTTATGTCCGCGCTTTCACTTGGTAAAATTCTCAGTCACCTATATTTCTGTTGTATTTTAGCATGCTTTCCCAATTTGAAATCAACTCTTGCTCAAGAGAATTGCTGAAGGAGGGCAAATTGGTTGATCAAGGTTTTGCTTAATCCCACAGATTTTCCACACTCACTCCTCTCTAACATCATTGCTGCAGAAATACCTGAAAGCGATGTGATCTGACTATTGCAGATCATACCAGTTTGATACTTGTTAAGTTTGTTTTTTGAAACACAAACTCTCCACGTTCTCACACGAGGAACATCTGATTCATGATTAGAGTTATAGAGTCATACAGCATGGAAACAGACCTTTTGGCCCAACTCATCCATACTGACTAGGTTTCCTAAACTGAAATGAACACATTTGCCTGCATTTGGCCTATACCTCTCTATGGGGTAAAAACAATGACTGCAGATGCTGGAAACCAGATTCTGGATCAGTGGTGCTGGAAGAGCACAGCAATTCAGGCAGCATCCGAGGACAGGCAAAATCGACGTTTCGGGCAAAAGCCCTTGAAGGGCTTTTGCCCGAAACGTCGATTTTGCCTGTCCTCGGATGCTGCCTGAATTGCTGTGCTCTTCCAG
>NC_057736.1:39741879-39744084 GCF_004010195.1 Chiloscyllium plagiosum | reverse complement strand
GCATAACTACAAATTGAGGGGTGATAGAGTTAAGACAGATGTCAGAGGCAGGTTCTTTACTCAGAGAGTGCTAAGGGTGTGGAATGCCCTACCTGCCAATGTAGTTAACTCAGCCCCATTAGGGAGATCCTTGGATGAGCACATGGATGATGATGGGATAGTGTAGGGGGACGAGCTGAGAATAGTTCACAGGTTGGCGCAACATCGAGGGCCGAAGGGCCTGTTCTGTGCTGTATTGTTCTATGCTCCATTTCTATGTTGTATGACATCCCTTGCCCTTGTGCATATCCCGAATCTCCTCCACATCTTTTCAACTCCCGAGTAAACAATCTACATCAGCAATCTGAGGTTCCCCACACGTTAGCAAACAGAACACGGTCGAGGGGCTAAATGGCCTCCACTTTACCTTTATGTTGATGTGCCAGATTTGGACTGGGGTGCAGAAAGTCCGAAGTCACACGATACCAGGTTATAGTGTGACCTGTTATAGCCTGACACTTTATCTGAGGAAGGGCAGGTTTCGAAAGCTCGTGATTTCAAATAAATCTGTTGAACTATAACCTAGTGTCATGTGACTTCTGACTTTATCTTTACAAACAGTTGCTGAACAGGTCATTTTATGAGATCTATGGGAGGTGGAAATGTGGTAGATGAGTGACTTAAAACTGGCGGGAGAGGAAATTTCACTTTTCCACTGGCGGGTACAAATTTAAAGATTAACTCAGCGGTGACTTTGTTGTAGGTCAGGCCCTCACAGAGTCCTGTGGTAGACTCTGATCTTTAATTCAGCTGCATGTCATCATTTCTCTTGTTGTTTTAACCCCAACCCTAACTGGAGTTGTGAGTGTGTTCACTGAGCTGGGAAGTTGGTTTGCAGAGGTTTCGTCCCCCGTGTTCACCAAACTTGTGGTCCTTGTCATCTGTGTGTGGGGCTATGAGGGACAGCTAGTCATGGCGTTTAGTGGTGAGTTGGTTTTGGGGATGTGGATTGCTTCTTGTCAGCCTGTTTATCCTATATAGTGTTTGTCCTATATAGTGTTTGTCCTATACAGTATAGTGTTTTGTGCAGTACTTGCATGGAATCTGGTAAATTATGTTAATCATTGCACATGATGGGTATAGGGTCTTTTGTTCTGGTGAGTTGTCTGAGCATGGCTGTCAGTTAATGGGCTGTCATGAATCCGAGTGGTCAGATATGTATGGCTGTTGGTCCTGAGACATTTTTTAGAGATATTAGAGTGGTTAGTGTATTGGGTTGTGGCATGTCTTTATCGTGTTGTTTGTCTGCTAGGCGTCCGTGGATGAACTTGCGGGGATGTCAGTTCTTGGCGAAGGGGTGTTCTTCTTCTCTTCGCAGGTTGGGAGTGCTGCAGTGTGTTGTAGCCCTTTTGACCAGGGTCCGAATGCAGCTTCTTTTGTGGGTGTTCGGGAGGTTGCTGTTGTAGTTCAGGATCTGGTCTGTGTGTGTGACTTTCCTGTACACTTTTGTAGTGATTCATGACTCATGGCAGCCCATAAACCACAGCCAAGCAGAGGCACCAACTCACCAGAACAAAACACCTGAAACCCATCATGTTCAAGATGAACATAATTTACTAGCTTCCATGCAGAGATTGCACAAAGCACTATATAGGACTAACAGGCAGATAATGAGCAATCTGCATCCATGCACACTAACGAGCCGCTAAAGGCCATGACCTAATGTCCCTGGCAGCCATACACATAGATGACAAGGACCACAAATTCAACTGGGACAACACAACAATAATGGGACAGAGAGCATTGAGCCAGAGAATTTCTAGAAGCATGGCACTCATCCACAGACTCCAGAAACAAACACATAGACCGTGATCCAGTACACCGGCCACTACGACGAACAACTGAAACCAAAAACCAGAAGCAGCAGGAACAAAGCCAAATAAATTCCAGCAGACACAGCACAGCAGCACTTCACAGGAGGCTCCAAGGTACTGAAGATGTCACCGAGACGGGGACGAAACATCAGCAAATCAACTTCCCAGCTCAGCGAACATACCCACAACTACGGCCACAAATCTTGATGCAAACCTTGATCACCCTAACCCTGACTATAACCATAGGGTAAATAGACAAAGTCTTTTCCCTGGGGTGAGGGAGTCCAGAACTCGAGGGCATAGGTTTAGAGTGAGAGGGGAAAGATAAAAAAGGGACCTAAGGGGCAACTTT
>NC_057736.1:39701517-39739623 GCF_004010195.1 Chiloscyllium plagiosum | reverse complement strand
GTCTGTTCCCCGGGACGCACACCGAGACGTACATCAACTGTGCCTGGAGGATCATCAACTCAGTGAAGGACACTCTCTGGGCGGTCCGAAACCTGCTGATCTTCCAGCTAAAAGAGTTGACCCCGACTGAGTGTTGCAGACTGGCACATTCCAAGGTCCAGGACTATGTGTTGAGGGACGCGCTGAAGCTTGGGGCAGCTGCCGCGAAGGCGGGGTGGGGAAAGACTACTGTGTAACATCTGCCTGCCTAAAGAAGAACAGGGGGCCCACGCAGTCATTTGGTCTCCGCTGACGCCTCAGCAAAAAAATGTAATTGTACAGACCTGTAAATAGGAATGATTACTCTGTTTTCGGTATGCAAACAAATGGAATGCTGACGCCTCAGCTAAAAATGTAATTGTACAGACCTGTAAATAGGAATGATTACTCTATTTCGGTATGCAAACAAATGGAATGTTTACATATGTATGGCATGTCCAGTTGTACAGATCATCAAAGTATTTTATGAATAAAGTATATTTTTGAAATTAAAAAAAGTCTGTTTCTGTGCTGTACATCTCTATGACTCTAAGTTTAAATTTAAAAACACTCATTCCATCTTCATACTTTCAATAAGCTTTATGTTACTAGAATCATAGAGAGCTCCAGCACAGAAAAATGCTCTTCACTCCATCAAGTTTGTACTGGTCAAGAACAAACAGCTAACTATTCTAATCCCATTTTCCAGCACTTGGCCCATAGCCTTGCATTCCTGATGAAGTGTTTATATCCGAAATGTCAATTCTCCTGCTCCTCAGATGCTGCCTGATCTGCTGTGCTTTTCCAGCATCAAATTCTCGACCCATAGCCTTGTCTTTACAAGTGCACTTCTTAATACTCTTCAACGTTATGAGAGCTTTTGTCCATACTACCGTTTCAGATTTTCACCATGTTTTAGGTGAAAAATATTTTCCTCAGATTCTCTTTAAACCAGCTGCCTGTATCTTTAAGTCCATGCCTTCTTTGGTAATTGATCCCTTCACCAAAGGGAAAGGATCTTTCCTTTTGACTTTTGTCTCTGCCTCTTGTAATTTTATACATCTCAGTCATGTCCCCCTCACTCTTCTCTGCTGTAATGAAAACAACCCCAGTCTATACATTCTCTCTTCCTACCCAAAACTATCCAGCCCAGGCAACATCCTGAGAAATTTGGGGTGGCACGGTGGCTCAGTGGTTAGTACTGTTACCTCACAGTGCCAGGGACCTGGGTTCAATTCTCGCCTCGAGCAACTGTCTGTGTGGAGTTTGCACATTCTTCCCGTGTCTGCGTGGGTTTCCTCCTACAGACCAAAGATGTGCAGGTCAGGTGAATTGACCATGCTATATTGCCCTAATGTTAGGCGCATTTGTAGGGGAATGGGTCTGGGTGGGTTGCTCTTCGGAGAGTTGGTGTGCTGAAAATGTCTTGCTGGAAAAGCGCAGCAGGTCGGGCAGCATCCAAGAAACAGGAGAATCAACGTTTCGAGCATAAGCCCTTCTTCAGGAATCTGGCATAAACCATTCCTGAAGAAGGGCTTATGCCCGAAACGTCGATTCTCCTGTTTCTTGGATGCTGCCTGACCTGCTGCGCTTTTCCAGCAACACATTTTCAGCTCTGATCTCCAGCATCTGCAGTCCTCACTTTCTCCTCGGAGAGTTGGTGTGGACTTGTTGGGCCGAAGGGCCTGTTTCCACACTGTAGGGAATCTAATCTCCTGTGCACCCTCTTGTAGGATTGAGCAGTAGGATTATTCAAAATACTGGATCAAAACCCTTCACTTCTCCAAACATTTGAAAAAAAGGCAGCTGGGTGATGCTCTGGCAGAAATACACAGACACAGAGATAGCTGCCTGGAACTATTGTTCAACTCAAACATCCAATTCACACCTCGACTTTAAAAGAACAATTAACCAGACTTAAAATTCTAGACTGAAACTAACTTTTACCCTTCGAGTTATCCCAACCCAGATATTATGGGGCCTATTCAGATACCAAGACATTCAACTACGGTCAATATTCATGCACAGAGTTATCGATTCACTCCACTTAATCAAAATACATTCACACCTACTCTTAACTATCGGGAAGTCAATTGACCTCAAGTTTGGTGCAAAGATAACAGGCCCACAGTTAGTAAAATTGCAGGCCCTGACCTCACTTGAGAGATCAATCCCCACAGCTGCCACCAGGAGAATTATCCCTAAGAGCTTCCAGCCTGAAAGCTATTCCTGATAGCTATCTCCAGAAGAGAGATCCCGACCCCATTCCGAGACCTACTGACACAGGCCTGTTCAGGGGAGTCAATGGCAATCAACCACGACCAGCAGGCCTGAGAATCGACAACCTCTGAAAACTACCGACCCATCTGACATCACAAGGCCTCAGGCACATCTGGAGTTGAAACCTGGCTGGCAAAATCCACCAGAAACTAAGAAGAACCAAGTATTCACCCAATAAACCTAATATTCATCCAATCGCTTCCACGGACTCAACCAAGGCTGAAGGCCTACACCGTCCAAAGTCTTCATCGAGGCACTGGGTATGGCAAGCAGGAGCAGCTGTCTGTACTTCCATATTGTGAATTCTCCCCATTAGTGAGGTAAATTCCTGAGATCCCAAGATTTCCAACCTAGCTAGCCAGGAGCAGGAGGCTTCTGCATAAAGAACTTCTGCATAACTTCTGCATAAAAAACAACTTTTGTCTAGCAACCATCAGTTCTGAGGAAGGGTCACTCGGCCCGAGAAGTTAACTCTGATTTCTCTCCACAGATGCTGCCAGACCTGCTGAGCTTTTCCAGCAGTTTCTGTTTTAGTTTCTGATTCGCAGCATCTGCAATTCTTTTGGTTTTGATTTGCTGCCACTTTAAAATTTATTTGGAGTTGCGGGAGCAGAAGCAAAACGATGAGAGTGGAATTGGTGCTCACTTCCACACCTGCCTGTCATGAATTGTGTGTTGAGGTAAAATGGCATCCTTATGTTTGTACTATATCTTGTATCCTTCTATTTCCCCCACCATGCCTCTCAAATAAGGGCATTGTCTCTCACTGTCAGTGAAGTGCTGCACATATTTAGCTTTGACTGTGGGACGGTGGTGGGGAAAATTTGACGTGCTTGAATCAGAGGCATTCAGGCAACATCAGGAAGCTGAAAAACAAATATTAATAAAATAAATTGAAAGCACATTAGAAGTTAGGAAGTATAAATTGATAACATTTATCACGATGGAAGCATGTACAGGTAAGACAGAGTGTTTGGCTAACAGTTACTGAAATCACAAAGCAATTAAAACATATTTTTTTTATATTAGCTCGTAAGTGTCAGAATGCTGACAAATGGAAGTCTAGCACATCATTAGTTTCTCCAATCTGGCTGTGTCAAGGAAGAACCTTCAGCTCCCCTTGGTTTCAAATTGCAACCGTTTAAAAATATATTAGCATCATGTGTTTGATTCCTCACAGTAGAATGGTGAAGGGGTGGATTTAAATTGTGAACCACACCTCATATACCTCAATGGTTTATAGCTCAAAAAAAACCATCAGAGCAGCTTGAAACAAGGAAATTGGTCGAAAAGACTCTTACACTCAGATCGGGGAGTTGTCACATAAACAAAATATTTCATTCCTTCAGTCATATAAATCCAAATTCCTTTAAAAATCACACAACGCCAGGTTATAGTCCAACAGGTTTAATTGGAAGCACACTGGCTTTCGGAGCGACGCTCCTTCATCAGGTATTTGTGTCTCCGAATCAAATTCCTTTGAACTGTAAAAGCCAGTTGTTAGGCAGATTACAGGCAAAATGCTGGTGATTATGACTGCTCACTGCCACAGACATTGCTCATATCTCTGAGCTGGTGGCAATCTGCATTTGGAGAATCAAAGTGTCTCTGTGTTGCTGACAATCATTTCATCTCCAGCTCTAACTGGTTTAACTTACTTTTCATATTATGTACAAATCATTTAGCTCAACTGCAAGAGCACACATTGAAGATCCCTTAAGGGCTTTTGTGGTGCAATGTCCCTTGGTCTGGTTTCAAGCTCTTCCTGTTCCAGAGTTGTGTCATAATGTCTCTAAACAGGTTGATGAAAAAATATGGCAGACAGTAGGACAGCAGATGCTGCAGAAGTCAGAGTTGATAATGTGTGGTACTGGGAAAAGCAGAGCAGTTCAGGCAGCATCTGAGGAGCAAGAGAGTTGACCTATTCGTCAGGAATTTGATGCTCATGTTTTGAATTTAGATGACTCTTCATCAGAGCTTTATCTCCATGGATGCTGCCTGACCTGCTGTGGGTTCCAACATTGCTTGTTTTCAGTACAGCTTCCACATGTGCAGTAATTTGTTCCTATATTGAATACCCTACGGTGGCACAGTGGCTAGCACTGCTGCCTCACAGCGCCTAGCACTGCTGCCTCACAGCACCAAGGTCCCAGGTTTGATTCCAGCCTCGGGCAACTGTCTGTGTGGAGTTTGCACATTCTCCCTGTGTCTGCATAGGTTTCCTCTGGGTGCTCCAGTTTCCTCCCACATTCCAAAGAGGTGCAGGTCAGGTGAATTGGCCAAGCTAAATTGTCCATAGTTATTCGGAGCATTAGAGGGGGATGGGTTACTCTTCGGAGGGTTGGTGTGGACTTGTTGGGCCGAAAGGCCTGTTTTCATACTGTAGGGAACCTAATCTAAATCTCCCTGAGACCTGACTGCATTCTCAATCATCTGGTGTTTAAGACAAGCAGTGGTGATACTCCATGACCTTACCAATGCACCCATCAGCATCTGAGGTTGAGCTATAATACTGTACACAGCAGACTATAATCCATGGAAGCAGTGATGGTAATAGATTTGAACCTGGTCCTTATTTTCTTTTCCATTGTATCAAGAACAGTAATTTCCTCTCTCCTGTGATTAGTAATGCCCTCAACAACATCTCTTCCATTTCCTGCACTTCTGCCATTAATCTCCTCTCCCAACCACAATAAGGGTAGAGTTCCCCTGGTCCTCACATTCCACCCCACCAACTTCTGAGTCCAATGCATCATCCGCTGTCATTTTTGCCACCTGCAGTCTGACCCCACCACCAAAAGGTTATTTCCTTCTCCACCACAATCTGCTTTCCACAGAGACTGTTCACTCCATGTCTCCCTTGTCAGTTCCACACTCTTCACCTACCTCTCCTCCACACCTGGCATCTTTAACTGAAACTTGCCCTCACACCTCCCCTCTCACCTCCATCCAAGGCCCCAAACAATCATTCCAAATCTATCAGAGATTCACCTGCACTTCTTCTAATCTGGACTATTGCATCAGTTGCTCCCAGTGTAGTCTCCTCTACATCAGAGAGACCAAGCCAGACTCGGGGACTGGTTCATGGGGCATCTGCGCTCTTCACACTCCAATCAATACGACCTTCTGGTTAGCAGCCATTTCAACTCCCCCGCCCACTCCCCTGGCAACATGTCCATCCTGGGCCTCCTCCACTATCAAAATGAGGCCACATGCAAACTTGAGGAATAACACTTTATATCCCGCGTTGGGAACTTATAGTCCAATGGTCTTAAGATGGAGCTCGCCAGCTTCAAAATCTCCCTACCGCCAACCTCATCCCATGTCCAGCCTTCCCGCTTCTCCCCGCCTCCTTGGCCTGACCTAACCTGTCCATCTTCCTTCTCACCTATCCACTCCACCCTTCCCACTGACACAATCATACTGACCCTCTAGCTGCATCCACCTATCACCATCCCACCTACCTTTCCCTCCAGTCCCATTCCCCTCCACTCTATTTATTTCTGAGCTCCATTTCCCCTCCCCATGAAGGTCCTGACCCAAAACCTCAACGTTCCTGCTCCTCTGATGTCGCCTGACTTGCTGTGTCTTTCGAGCTCCACATTTTATCGAACAGCATAACTGGAATGAGGTTGTTAATTGTCCACAAATTAGCCCAAGGGCAGATGATCTGCTTGATGCCTTCTGTAAAATAAGAGGTGGGGATGGGCAGGAAAGTATTGGGAAGGCTGCACAGTGGAACATCCTTTATCTTCACAAACCCTAGTGAGGGACCATAAAATCCAGCCCATTGTATCTGCCATATTAATCACTGTAAAACTTACAAAGCATATTTTCTTGAGCGTACAGATTGTGATTTAGTAGTGAGTCAACTTGCCGATTTAACCATCAGCATGTCATTTTAAATCGTTTGAAACTCATTCAAATCTCTTACACACCTCTTTCAATGTTTACCTGGTTAAACATGTTTAGCATAGAATAGGAGCAGGAAATGAAATTGTTCTCAAGCACCCTCAGAAAAACCCAGCCCAGATTAGGTACAGATTGAAGCTGTCTTTATGTTGCCAGACAGAAGCAGAAGCAGTCTGAGAGAATCACTCAGCTGTATCAATGTGGCTTTACATGTTTTCCTCCCCAGTTATTATTTAGTGAGGGAGGAAGTTTAATACAGGCTTGTCATGAGGATTTCAGTACTCGAATTAATGAATTAAAATTTCATATTGTGTTTACTTGCTATGTTGAAATATTCTAGCTGCACAATTTGATATATTCTTATATACTTCCAAAATCTCTTTAACTTGATTAAAGCAATTGGGAATTAACAGTGGCTCCTCCCTGTGCTGGTGCTGGGAAAAAATGTGAAATTATATTGTTTTACATTCAGCCACAGTCACTTAAAGGAATTGAATATCCACTTTTGTTATTTGACCTGCTCCACATCCGGTTTGGTGACAAGCCCGGAAGATATGGTTGCTATAGGGACAGCGAAGCCCAGGTTGTTTTACTGGGAAATGGTGCAACATGCTTACACCTGTGGACAATTTCAAGGGCACATGGGAAGGCAGGAGAGAAAGCGGAGAACTATGTGAGTTCTGAGATAAGACAAGGACAGGAGGCCCTTTGGAGAGGTTTGGCCAAGTGGGAATAGAGTAGAGGGAGTGATTGATTGTATGGTCTGAGTCTTAGTAAAAATAAATCTATCAGTTCCTT
Organism: Chiloscyllium plagiosum; assembly: GCF_004010195.1. NCBI lineage: Eukaryota > Metazoa > Chordata > Chondrichthyes > Orectolobiformes > Hemiscylliidae > Chiloscyllium > Chiloscyllium plagiosum. Next base: position 39,732,615 of record NC_057736.1, on the reverse strand, counting down.
GTTTGACCTGAGTGTAGAGGGGAAACAGGTGAAGAAGATGGGAGCAAACTACCGCAGATGCTGGAATCTGTAGCGAAAACAAAAAATGCTGGAGATAACAGACAGTATCCATGGAGAGAGAGCAATCTCACATTTTGAATCGAGATGACTGTTCATCAGGGCTGAAGTGAAATGTGGAGAGAGCAGCATTTATGCAATAGTGGAGGATGGGGACATTGGAGTGAAGGGAGAGAAAAGATGTTGAGTGTTCAGATTAAGTGATCGGATTGCTTCCCTGTCTTTTGCTTCCCTGTTTAAACAAGTTCATCAACAGCTTTAACTTAAATCAAACAGGATTACCAGCTTCCAATCACTCTCTGGGTGAAGATGTTTATCCTCAACTCTGTTCTAAATGGCCTACTCCTTATTTTTAAACTGTGTCCTCTGGTTCGGGACTCACACATCACAGATATAAGTGGGCGAGGATGGAGTCAAGGTCAGAGGAAATGAGCTCAGTGGAACAGGAACAGGCTGATACGATAGGCCTACAGGGGCAGTCTGGTTTGTGGGTTTTGGGAAGGAGTTTGAAGCGGGCTATCCGGGTTTAGGATACTATAAGGCAGAGGCAGTAGGTGGAAGATCTCCAGAGGTAATGAGATTGGTGACAGTCATGGCAATAATGGCTTGATGTTTGGATGTGGGGTCATGGTCCGGGGGTGAGCCGGTGTTGAGCCTCTGCAAGGTAAAGATCAGCCCGGCAGGCTACAACAGCACTATCTTTGTCGGTTGCTTTGATAATAAAGGTAGGGCTGGGCCTCAGAGAGCAAAATGTAGCAATTTCAGAAGGCGACAGGTTAGACTGGGTGAGAGGAGCAGAGACATTGAGATGGTTGACAGCACGAGGGCAGTTTTCAATAAAGACATCAAGGGCAGGTAAGAGGCAAAAGGGAAGACTCCAAGTGCAGGGTGATTACTGGAGGTGTGTGAAGGGATCAGTGGATTGGCAGGGGGGAGTCCTACCTGAAGAAGTGAGCATGGAGATTGAGGCAAGGGAAAACAGTTCAACATCATGGTGAGCCTGACATTCATTAAGGTGGGAGCTTAGGGGTGTGAAGCTGAGTCCTGTGCCAAGAGTAATACGTTCAACTTCAGAGAGGAGAAGGTCAGGAGGTATGGTGAGTACACAGTGAGGGCTGGGGTTGGGGTGTGACCTCTGCGGGACGGAAGGGATGGCACGTGAGGGCTGGGAAAGGGTTGGTGCTAAGGGAAGGTAAGGGATCTGCTCTGAGTGATGAGAGGGGATGGGGTTAGAGAAGTGGAAAGGGGAGAGCGGTGCAGGATGGGTGAGAAAGATACCTTGTAATAGAAATTAAATAGAGGGTATCTTTGCATTCCAAGAGGATTTTGAAATGGTACATGGTCTTAGCAGATGAGAGCAGGACCTGACGGGGTTCCACATGGTATATTCAGATCTAGTCAATAACTAAGCCAGTTGTCTGCCTTACACTTTCAAGTCTGCAGTGTTCAGTATGCAGAGTGGAAATTGGATCCTTGTTGGATGAACAGCAAAAGCAAGAGAGAATAATGGTTTTATTGGAAACTAAGGCACTGATGACGGTGGTGAGGGTGTGACTGAGCAAATCAGCAATTTCAAAAAATGTTGTGGCAAATGGCAGGTCAAAGGTTTGGCATTTGGGATTTTGGAAATGCTGTTTTAAGTGAATTGGGAGATATTTTCAATGGGGCAGAGATAGAAAGAGATTAAGGTGTGGGAAGCAGACTTGGGTGGAGAGTGAGACAGGGGAGTGATCAGAGTTTCTGTGATTGATACAAAGGGACGAGCAAGACCATGTAGGGCAGCAAGAATGCCAAAGAATGATTGGGAATATGAGTTGGTGAATTGACATGGAGGAAGGTATTTCTAGAGATGTGCCTCAAGATCAGAGTAATGGGAATATAATGAGTTGAGGTGGAGATTGAAATCGCGAAGATGAAAAGTTATGTAGTGGTGAGGGAGAATAGCAGTGAAGACTTTTAATTAGGTAAAAGAGCATTAAATGGTTAATCTGTCTTCCACCTATGTTTATTTATAATACCAGTACAGCAGAAATGCTGACTATTTTCCCCTTCCACAGATACAGAGCACTGCTAGGTGCAGACTGATTCTTGTAAAATATTTTTGAAATAACCTTGTTATGGAGCAGACCAAACCTACTTGAAATATTCAAAAGGTAGTCCAGACCCCAACATTTTTTTATTTAAAAGATGAATGTAAGGTGCTGCTTTCCAGGTGCAATTCAATTGGTCGAACTACTCAACATTAAGCAAAACATAACCTTTCATATGCTATAGTTAAAATACAACAAAAGAAAGAAGGAATTGGAATAACGTAACTCTATTAGAAAACTGGGCAGATTAATAGATACAGTAACTATAACAACTATCTGTCCAATACTGCAAGATCCCATTACACACTCTTGGCAAAAGGCAAATTCAGAAAATAGATCGTCTCATATACAGCCCAGCAGCCCAGGAGGAGAATCCCCAGCTTCAGGCTGTAGCTAAGAGAGGGAAGAAAGCTTCCACTTCTTCAAGGCCCCAACAGCAACTGCTGAAAGCTAAAACTAAAAATCCTGGTTGTGTGAGAGCTTGTCCCCACCCGTTCAGGCTGCTTTTATTGTTCCAATTCGTTAAAAAAAGTTTCATAAGGTGTTTACTTTAGTGGCTTTCCAAGTAGCCAGCTCACTACTTCTGTTTTAGAACTCTTTTTTTAAGACAAAGGACAAAGTAGCCTCATAAAGCCATAGAATCATCATAACCTTGTCAGATATATTAGGACACCTGTTCAGGGCAGATGGGACCTGAACTCAGTCATTTTGGTTTGAGGTTAGGCATATTAACATTGTGCGTCAAAGGCCTGACACAGGTTGTTACAAGCTGGTATGACCTTTCTCCAATTAGTATCAACTCTTCCAATTCATAATTGGTGTCTGCACATGTACAAGCTGGAGGGTGGAGAATCATATTTTTGAATGAGACATTTGAGAGATGCAACGAGGTAAGATGAGATAAAATACCTGAGCAGTGGATCAGATGTTCAGGTGCGATCCTTTTTAAGAGCAACAGTGACTGTCTCAATGAGGTTTTTTAGATTAGATTACTTACAGTGTGGAAACAACAAGTCCACACTGACCCTCTGAAGAACAACCCACCCAGACCCATTCCCCTACATTTACCCCTTCTCCTAATACTACAGGCAATTTAGCAGGGCCAATTCACCTAACCTGCACATTGATTGAACTGTGGGAGGAAACCGGAGCACCTGGAGGAAACCCACACAGACATGGGGAGAATGTGCAAACTCCACACAGACAGTTGCCTGAGGCGGGGATTGAACCCAGGTCTCTGGTGCTGTGAGGAAGCAGTGTGCTGCCGCTGTGGCTGGTAGAAGTTATGGTCGGACTGGGAGCCAGCACGAGGGGGCATGGTAGCTCAGTGGTTAGCACTGCTGCCTCACAGCAACAAAGTCCCAGGTTTGATTCCAGCCTCAGGCAACTGTCTGTGTGGAGTTTGCACATTCTCCCCGTATCTGTGTGGGTTTGCTCTGGTTTCCTCCCACAGTCCAAAGATGTGCAGGTCAGGTGAATTGGCCGTGCTAAATTGCCCATAGTGTTAGGTGCATTAGTGAGAGGGAAATGGGTCTGGGTGGGTTACTCTTCGGAGGGCTGGTGTGGACTTGTTGGGCTGAAGGGCCTGTTTCCACATTGTAGGGAATCTAATCTAAGGAATGGCATCATCTATCAGCCAGGATTCTTCTCAGGCCATTTTCTTGCCGCAATTATCAATGACGTTTTCCTGGATGGTTTTTCCATCAGTGAATAGACATTCTGGATGGGAGATTTGTAACAAGAGTGGTGTGAGCTGGTGAGCTGGCCATCCGTTGGGTGAGCACTCACAACAGTGTGGTAGATGGGAAAGAGTTTAGAAAGATTTACACTCTGCAGGAAGGCTACACGGGAGTAAATTGGGGCTTGGTACTTCTTGCTCACTCAGAGTGCCTCAGTGAGTCCTTCCGAAGTCACCAAGAAAGGCATTGTAGGAAATTGAAAGATTATCGAACACTTGGTCAAGCATGGGATCATGGCAGGAGACGAGGAAAGTCCAGGAATTCTGAAAGGTCAGAGTAGGGAATTTAGTGGGAAGAGTACCGAAATATTGAGAAATTAAAGATGGTGTCATGTTAGAAGGAAAGACACTACGAATGGTAATAAAAATCAAGGTTACTAGCGTTTTTTTTAAAAAAGGAGAAAAAGTGGAAATAAAGTAGTGGGTGTGAGTTTGGAATGGCAGCAAAAATATGCACCAACACATGGACTCAGAGATAGCTCACTTTTTTTGCCCTGGTTGTATAAAATTTAGGATATAGTAAACCATTATGATAAATATCATGTTGAATTATGTGACTTTAACAGGGCAATTGTCCACTTTTTGAAAGTAATTTAAGGGAAGAAAGGAATTTAAAATGAGCGTATTAAGAATTCATGCAGTGACATGGTTAACAGTAGGAAAGGGAAAATCGCCATAATCCTAGAGGACAGTAGTACTGCTCTCTCATTAGAGAGCAACGGCAGGTAGTGAGTTTAATGGTGGACGACTGGTTTGTGATGCAGAGTGATGCTAATGGTGCGGGTTGATTTTCGACATCGGCTAAGGTTACCACGAAGGGGCTGCTTTCTCAACCTTGCTCTTCACAGTAATAATTAAGATCATAGAATCCCTATAGCAGGGAAACAGGCCTTTCGGCCCAACAAGTCCACACCGATCCTCTGAAGAATATCCCGCCCAGACCCATTCCTCTACATTTACCCCAACCAATGCAATTAACCCACACATCCCTGAACACTATGGCCAACTCACCTGGCCTGCACCTCTTTGGATTGTGTGAGGAAACCGGAGCACCCAGAGTAAACCCACGCAGATACAGGGAGAACATGCAAACTCCACGCAGACTATTGCCTAAGGCTGGAATTGAACCCAGGTCCCTGCCACTGTGAGGCAGCAATGCTAACCACTGAGCCACCATGACGCCCCGAGGTAATTAGCTTGAAATCATTTCAGCTTGGGGCTTGTGCTTCCATTCAGAAAGACTGGGATGGAAAGTTCCTCTCCCTGTTGGTCTTTGAGGTCAGAAATGAAAATACATTTGGACGATCTGATGTGGGTTTATGAATCAAGATCACACCTCAATATCCCAGCACTAAATTGGCAAACGTAGAAAAATTGAAAATAGGATTGGGAGTAGGTCATTCATCCGTTTGAGCCTGCTCTGCTATTCAATACGGTCATGGTGATAATCCCATTCTGCCATTCAATATGATCATGGTGATAATCCCACTCGGTGCCCTGTTCCTGCTTTCACCCCATCCTCCTTACTCTCCTTAGCCCTAAGGACTATATCTGTCTCCCAGTTAAAGTAATAAATGTATTGGCCTCAACCACTTTCTGTGGCAGAGAATTCCACAGGCTCCCCATTCTTGGGGTGAAAACACGTCTCCACATCTCAGTCCTGAATTTTTTTTTTAAGATTTCCTTTAGTGTGGAAACAGGCTCTACAGCCCAACAAGTTCACATTGACCCTCTGAAGAGTAAAACACTCAGACTAATGAACTGAACATAATGGGCAATTCAGTATGGCCAATTCACCTAATCTGCACATCTTTGGTATGTGTGGGGAAGCCAGAGCACCCAGAGGAAAACCACACAGACACAGGGAGTCACCCAAAGTGGGAATTGAACCCAGGTCCCTAACGCTGTGAGGCAATAATGCTAACCATTGAGCCACTGGGTTACCCATTGGTCTTCCCTGTATCCTGAGACTATTACTCCTGGTTCTGAACTCCTTGGTCACCAGGAACATCCTTCCTGTGTTTACTGAGAGTCTGTGGAACAGAGGAAAGTATAATATTAATGCGAAAGAGATTTACTTTGGAGATTTGGACTGATTGTTGAAATATCTGTGGATGGGCATAACAAGGTACAATTTCTACCCCATTGAGTGGAATATCATTAAGTACAATTCTTAGTCGGTCTTATCTATATTCGAATTTCACATCTAGTTCAATAATCATCGTACTTAATATTGAAACAGAGAATGCTGGAGAAACCCAGCAGGTCTGGTAGAATCTATGGAGAGAGAAACAAAGTTAACATTTCGAGTCTAGTGACCTTTCTTCATGAGGGGAGTATTGAAGATGAGCAGCACCCAGTCTTCTGTGGGAGACAGTGAACTACAAGACCTGGCACCTTCACCTTATCTGCCTGGGGCTAGAGGACAAAGATGGGCTGATGCAGACTTGGATTATTGGATGTTGGGAACTTGAGGATGCCTCTGTGTGATAGGGAAGGCCAGCAGAAAGGGGATGGTGATGCCCGGAAGTTCACCTACATGGTACCGTGGAGCCTGGAGCTCATGGTCTGAGGAGTGACAGCTTCTGCCTTCTATTTGTTCTGTAAATCATAACATGCAATGGAAATGAAGATGGCAGCAACCACATCAGCAAGAGATGGAGTCAGCCTGTCAGTTAGAGCCACATGGGGCCTTGAAAAGCCAACATTAGTGAGTTTTGAGAAGATTTGTAGCTCAAGTTGAGGTTTTGAATGTAGATTTGCTCGCTGAGCAGGAAAGTTCATTTCCAGACGTTTTGTTACCCTACTAGGTAACATCTTCAGTGGTGAGCTGAAACTTTATTGCTGGAACAGCACAGCAGGTCAGGCAGCATCTAGGGAACAGAAGATTCGACGTTTCGGGCACATGCCCTTCTTCAGGAAGAAGGGCATGTGCCCGAAACGTCGAATCTTCTGTTCCCTAGATGCTGCCTGACCTGCTGTGCTGTTCCAGCAATAAAGTTTCAGCTTTGATCTCCAGCGTCTGCAGACCTCACTTTCTCCTCAAACATCTTCAGTGGGCCTCAGGCAAAACAATGCAGAAAATTCCTGCTTTCTATTTATAAGTTTGGGTTTCTTTGGGTTGGTGATGTTATTTCCTGTGGTGAAGTCACTTCCTGTTCCTTTTCTCAGGGGGTGGTAGATGCAGTCTAACTTGGTGTGTTTGTTGATAGAGTTCCGGTTGAAATACCATGCTTCTAGGAATTCTCGTGCATGTCTTTGTTTGGCTTGTCTTAGTATTTGGATGTAGGTTTGCTCACTGAGCAGGAAGGTTCATTTCCAGACATTTCATTACCCTACCAGGTAACATCTTCAGTGGGCCTCAGGTGAAGCAATGTAGAAGGTTTCTGCTTTCTATTTATACACAACAACATTAGGTGTAACATTTCCCAGCTCAGTGTTCTCGTGACCCCTTATGGATGGACTTCCTGCGTGTGGGCTGACTCCCAGTGCTAATGCTAAGGAAGCACTCTGTGAACTATATGGGGCTATTATTGGACCGCAGAACGCACATCCTAATGGTCTGTTTATTGTTGCTGGAGATTTCAACCATGCGAATCTCAATACTGTGCTCCCTAAATTCCATTTGTACTTTACGACGAGAGGGGAAATCAGGCTGGATCTGGTTTACACAAACATCCCCAGCGCATATACAGGGCAGAGCACCAGCCCCACCTTGGCTCCTCAGACCACATCTCTGTGATGCTAAGCCCAGCCTACAGACCGCTTGTCCAGATGTGTCTCACTGGTTTGGAAGCAGGTGGAAAACTGGCCGGCAGGAGCCATTCCTGTTCTTCCGGACTGTTCTGAGTGCACTGACTGGCCCGTGTTCAGGAAGGCAGGAAACCAATGGTGATTCCATCAACTTAGAGGAGGACAGGGTGTCAGTGATTTGCTACATTGGTAAGTGTATTGACAACGTCACTCTGTCCAAGACCATCACTTCTCACCCCAACCAATAGCTGGGGATGACCACAAAGGTTGTCTGCACTGCTGAGGTCCCGTGATTCCACCTTCAGAACAGATGACAAGGCTGCCCTAACAACAGTGAGGACCAACCCGACCCAGGCCATCAAAGAGACAAAGTGTGCATATGCACAGAGAATACACAGCTCCTTTCAGGACAGCGGTGATATGTGGAGCATGTGGAAGGGCATCCAGCCCATCATCAACCACAGAACAGCAATGCCTGCTTGTGCTGGTGATGCCTCCCTCCCAGATGAGTTGAACAGCTTCTATGCGCGGTTTGAGGCATGAAATAACATGGCAGTGAGGATGTCCACCCACCCACCCCTCCCAATGACCAGTTGCTGTGCCTTACCATGGCCAATGTGAGAAAAATCCTATGCAGAGTGAACCCACGTAAGGCTGCTGGACTAGATAACATTCTGGGAAGAGTGCTCAGAGGATGCTCTGATATACTGGTGGATGTTCTCATGGACATCTTTAACACCTCCCTGAGCTGCACCATAGTTCCAATGTGCTTCAAGGCCTCGACCATCAGCCCCATGTCGAAGAAGTCTTCAGTGTCCTGTCTCAGAGACTACCGTCCTGTTGCTCTAACACTAATCATCATGAAGTGTTCGAGAGGCTCAGGATGAGGCATGTTAAGAACCTGCTGTCCCCCTCACTGGAAACCCTGCAGTTCACATATTGACCCAACCGCTCAACAGATGAAGCCATTTCCACCACCCTCCATCTGGTCCTCACCAACCTGGAGAAGAAGGACACCTACGTCAGACTACTGTTCTTAGACTTCAGTTCTGCACTCAACACTATCATTCCTCAGCACCTGATTGGAAAGCTGAGTCTTCTGGACCTAAATACCTCCCTTTATAACTGGATCCTGGACTTCCTGACTGGGAGACCTCAATCAGTCTGGATTGGGAACAGAATCTCCAACACCATCACACTGAGCACCGGGGCTTCCCAGGGCTGTGTGCTCAGTCCACTGCTATTCACCCGGCTGACACACGACTGTGCACTGATGCACAGGTCAAACCACATCATCAAGTTCACTGATGACACGACTGTAGTGGGTCTCATCAGCAGGAACGATGAGTCAGCATACAGAGAGGAGGTGCAGCGGCTAATGGACTCGCACAGAGCCAGCAACCTGTCTCCGAATGTGGACAAGATGAAAGAGATAGTTGTTGACTTCAGGAGGGTACAGAGTGACCAGTCTCTGCTGGACATTGATGGATTCCCAGTGGAGATCAAAGAGCACCAACTTTCTTGGCATTCACCCGGCAGAGAGAATCTCACCTGGTTCCTCAACGCCAGCTCCATCGCCAAGAAAGCCCAACAGCATCTGTACTTTCTGTGCAGGCTGAGGAAAGTCCACCTCCCACCCCCCCCCATCCTCACCACATTCTACAGAGGGTTCATTGAGAGTACCCTGAGCTGCTGCATCACTGCCTGGTTCGGGAATTGCACCGTCTCGGACATTATGACCCTACAACAAATAGTGAAGACAGCTGACCCCCCATCCTCACCACATTCTACAGAGGGTTCATTGAGAGTACCCTGAGCTGCTGCATCACTGCCTGGTTCAGGAATTGCACCGTCTCAGACATTATGACCCTACAACAAATAGTGAAGACAGCTGAGAAGATCATCAGGGTCTCTCGCCTCTCTATTACAGACATTTACACCTCACGGTGCATCCGAAAGGCTATGAGCATTGTGGAAGACCCCACACATTCCTCACTCAAACTCTTCTCCTTCCTGCCATCTGGCAGAAGATACCAGAGCATTCAGTCTCCCACAGCCAGACTATGCAACAGTTTCTCCCCCCAAACCATCAGGCTCCTTAACACCATATGATCGGACAGTTTCCCATCTGAAATTCTTTGCAAAAGTTTGAATTGCTGCTAGAAAAATGTCTATTATTTATCATTTTCCCATTACATTGCAATTTGCGTGTTTCACACTTTTTATGCACCTTATGCCATTTACGAGTGTGTAGTTTGTGCTGTCCATGTAGCACCGTCAGTCCTGGAGATACGTTGTCTTGTTTTTACTGTATCATTTGTACATGGTAGACATGACAAACAAAAGGCGACTCTTCTCTACTCTCTACTCCTTGCCCTAAGCCCTGCTGATCATTTCATGCAGGATAATGGCTGAGCCCCACTAATGTTTGTGATACAATAGCTATGTCCAGAAAGCTAGAGCCTGGTTGCCATGATCACAGGCTCCTGCCATTCACCCATTGCGTGCCACAGGGCAGAAGCTGCTGACTGCATACCTTGACATCTGGAACATCATCACAGGATAAGGCTTCAGGATCTTCAAGGTTACATTTTCAACTACACAATCGCTGATACAAACAGGTGGTTATCAGAGCTGAACCTATATTTAACAATGTGCGAGCTGAAAGTACAGTATCACCCATGTCATCTTTATGTCTTCTTAAAGTTTACTTCCTTATGTACCTGCCACTACATCTCCCTCAGTCTGCAGCTATGGTGGAGTGAGCCTGCCCTATGGTAGAGCCTGTTGGACTTAGAGGCTGGTTATCTGACCCTGGTTGGGGTATTTGTGGCCGAAGGGTCCAGACATTCTGAATGTGTCCTCCTCAACTTGAACTCCTACAGGGCTGAGGACATCACACAGGCTGGAAGTGCAAAGCCCAGTCACCTCTGGAGTGCTGGCAGGAGAGTGTGGGGGTTGTAGAATGTGCCTCCTTCTATGGCTGGGGGCCTACTGCCCCCCACCCTCTCTCTTTGTGAGGAAGATGCACCTGGAGAGAGGTCAAGGTCCCCCATGCCCCTGTTGGTGATGGGAACCAAGGTGTTGGAAGGCGGCTTGTTTGTACAAAGAACAAAGGAGAAGTACTGCACGGGAATAGGCCTTTCAGCCCTTGAAGCCTGTGCCTATCATCATGCCCTAACTAAACTAAAAAACAAAACTTCTGCCCTTATTTGGTCTGTATCCCTGTATTCCCTCCCTATTCATGTAACCATCCAGGTGCCTCTTCAATGTTGCCAATGTGGCTGCTTCCAACACCTCTTCTGGCAGTGTGTTCCGTGCTCCTACCACTCTCTGTGTGAAAGCCTCCCTCCCGCATCTCCCTTAAAGTTGCCCCTCTCACCTTGAGCCTGTTCCCCCTTGTAATTGAAACTTCAGCCCTGGAAATAAAGCCTCTGACTAACCACCCTATTGATGCCTTTCATAATTTTGTAGACGTCTATCAGGTCTCCTCTCAGCTGCCGTTGTTCTAGTGAAAACAATCCCAGTCTTTTTAACCTTTTCACTTGGTCAATTCCCTCGAGACCAAGCGACATTCTGCTGAACCTTCTCTGTACACTCTCCAAATCGTCCATGTCCTTCTGGTAGCGTGGGAATCAAAATTGCACACAATACTCCAAATGTGGCCAACCAAGGGTTTTATATAGCTGTAGGAGAAAGTGAGGACTGCCGATGCTGAAGATCAGAGTTGACTGTGTGGTGCCAAAAAAGCACAGTAGGTCAGGCAGCATCCGAAGAGCAGGAGAATTGACGTATCGGGCAAAAGCCCTTCATCAGGAATAATCCTGATGAAGGGCTTATGCCCAAAATGTTGATTCTTCTACTCCTCGGATGCTGTCTGACCTGCTGTGCTTTTCCAGCACCACACTCTCGACTTTTATAGAGTTGCAACATAGCTTGCCAACTCTTGTACTCCATGCCCCAGCCAATGAAGGCAAGCGTGCCATATGCCTTCTTAATCACCTTGACCATCTCTGTTGCCACTTTTAGGGAACTGTGGACCTGCATGCCCAGATTTGTCTGTATGTTAATGTTCCTAAGAGTTGTACTATTTATAGTATAATTCACACCTAAATTTGATCCTGCAAAATACATCACCTGGCATTTGTCTGGATTAAACTCCATCTGCCATTTTTCAAGTCGCCAATCTATTTATATCCTGTTGTTTGCTTTCACAATTGTCGATACTATCAGCAATTCCATCAATCTTTGTGTCATCTACTCAGATCACCCACATTTTCCTCCAGATCATTTATCTATCCTACAAATAACAGAGGACCTAAGGCTGATCCTGTGGAACATCACTAGTTACTGCTCTCTGTTCTGAAAATCATCCTTCCACCACTACCCTCTGTCTTCTATGACCAAGCCAGTTTTGTATCCATCTACTTTCCTGAAGAAGGGCTCATGCCTGAAATGTCGATTCTCCTGCTCCTTGGATGCTGCCTGACCTGCTGCGCTTTTCCAGCAACACCTTTTCAGCTTTGTATCCATCTAGCCAGCCCACCCCGAATCCCAAGTGATTTTAGCTTTTGAACTCATCTGCCATGTGGGACATTATCAAATACCTTCCTAAAATCCACATGTACTACATCTACAACCCTTCCCTCTTCAATTATCTTTGTCACCTTACCAATCAGGTTGGACCTTCCTCGTTCAAAACCGTGCTGCTTGTCCCTAACTAGTCCATTTTCCAAATGTGCATATATCTTGACCCTCAGTATTTTCTCCAAGAGTTTCCCCACCACAGACGTCAGGCTCACTGGCTTATAATTTCCTGGATTATCCCTGTTTTCTTTCTCAAACAAGGGAACATTGGCTAATCTACAGTCCTTTGGAACCTCGCCTGTGGTCAAACAGGATGTGAAGATATCTGCTTGTATCCTAATGATTTCTTCCCTTGTCCCTGGGATAGATCCCATCTGGCCCTGGGGACTTGTCTACCTTAATGCAATTCACTATACCCAAAAATTCCTCCTTCAATATATTGACATTCTCTGGAGTATTCACACACTCATCCCTGACCTCAACATCATTCACATCCTTCTCCTTGGTGAATACCGATATCAAGTACTTATTAAAGATCTCTCCTTCTGTATATTGAGAAAACTCTGTCACTCTCCATGGCAGACATCAACCTGACCATTGAGGATGCCTGAGCCCACTTACCAGTATATTCTCTGAGAAATACATGGCTTCTTCCTCAGAGCTGAGGAAGAAATGCATGGTGGTGACAAACACATGGCAATCAGGATAATGGACATGCGATTGGTACTGCACTGGAGACAGTCAGTGCAGCAAATAATTAAGAAGGCAAATGGAATTTTGATCCTTATTATTAGAAGGAAGAAGTTTAAAAATAGGGAAACCTTGTTACAACTGTACAGGGTGTTGGTGAGGCCACACCTTGAGTACTGTGTACAATTCTAGTCCCTGCATTGAAGGAACAAGATTAGCATTGGAGACAATTCAAAAGAGATTTACTTGGCTCACTCATGGGATGAAGGGGTTGAGTTATTAAGAATTGCTAAACAGATCAGGCCTTTATTCATTAGAGTTTAGAAGCATGAGGGATGATCTTATCAAAACATACAAGATTCTGAAGGGGCTCAACCGGCTAGATGTTGTGAAGATATTTTCACTCGTCAGGGGACATAGGTATCGAATTGGGCGATACTCATTTAAAACTGAGATAAAAAGCATTTCTTCTCTTAGACGGTTATGAATATCTGGAATTCTCTATCCCAGAGGGTTATGGAAGCACAAAGTCTCAACCCCAGAGAGTTATGGAGTCTGGAATTCTTCATCCCAGAGGGTTATGGAGGCTGGAATCCTCTATCCCAGAGGGTAATGAATGTCTGGAATTCTCAATCCCAATGGATTATGGAGGCTGGAATTCTCAATCCCAGAGGGTACTAAATGTTTGAATTCTCAATCCCAAAAGGTAATGGAAGCTAGAATTCTCAATCCCCGAGGGCTATAAATGTCTGGAATTCTTGATCCCAGAGGTCATGGAGGCTGGAATTTTCTATCCAGTGGGTAACTGATATCTGGAATTCTCAATCCTAGAGGGTTATTGGGACTGGAATTCTCAATCCCAGAGGGTTATGGAGGATGGAATTCTCAATCCCAGAGGGTTATGGAAACTGGAATTCTCAATCCCAGAGGGTTCTGAATGTATGGAATTCTCTTTCACAGAAGTCATGGAGGCTGGAAGTTTCTATCCAGAGGGTAATGAATGTCTGGAATTCTCTATCCTAGAGGTAATTGAGGCTGGAATATTGGGGCATTGAGTGCAACGCGGGGATGACACAAAAGAGCAGTTGAAGCTGGGACAGAGCAGCCATGACCTCATTGAGTTGTGGTGCAAACCTGAGGGGCAAATGGCCTACTTCTGCTGCTACTTCATTTCTTCTAAGGCAAGACACGTAACGCTTATAAATTGTGGCAGATACAATCTACACTGACAGTGTTTATTGTAAGAGTTCACTGCAAGGGACACAGCCTCCAACTTGGGTAGTGGGACATGAATAATTTGGCATTTGCAGGAGTTGTCCTGACCATTTCCACCCAATGCCTGGATCGTCTCCCCGTAGGATTGAGGGGAGGAATGTTGGGTACCCCACAACCTGTACCTTTGACCCTGATATGGGCAATTTTCTCCAGGAATGAGAGAATGGGAGGGATTGAGTGAGGGAACAGTGTCTGGCTCATCCTTTAATGCTCCTCTAAGTAGCAAGTATGGGGGGAAAATAAATGAACTCAGTGAATGAGTAGACAGGGTCATGCAGGGTTGTTAGTGTGTGGCATGCATATGTGTGTGTGAATGCAGGTGTGTGTGTGTGATGCGTTTGGCTGTGTGTGATTTGTGTGTTGTTTGGGGAGTTGGGGTTGGATTGGCTGAGAGTAAGTAAGAGAAGATGTTTGCAAGAATGAGCAGCATGGACCTTGGTGAATATGAATATCCTTTATTGTCAGTTGTACTCCAGTACAGAAGCATAGGAGTAGAGTTAACAGCTTTTACAATGGCTGCCTTTTAATAAGGCCAACTTAGGTTCACGTAACTAGGTTCAAGTCTTGCAGAGTAAAAAAATAGTGTTGTTATATGCAAGGGAATTAAAAGGGAAGCAGTAAGACCATATGTTCATGAAAGATAGGAACAGGCATTAGGCCATTCAATCGAGTCTGCTCTGCTCAATCATGGGGCTGTAAAAACACAGCAAGACAGGCACCATCAGGAGATGGAAAAGTCAACTTTTTGGGTGTAATCCTGTAGAAGGGTTACACTCGAAATGTTGACTTCACCTCCTGATGCTGCCTGGCTTGCCGTGTTCTTCTGGTCACCTGTTTGTTTATCTTGGATTCCAGCATCTGCAGTTTTTTTGTCTCTCTCACTATTCAATCATGGCTGATAAGTTTATTAACCCCCTTCTCCCACTTTCTACCTAGCTGGTGTGAAGTCAGGCTAATTCTGCCAGTAGAGCATGAGACCCTTAATCTTAGGGTCGTGGGTTCGAGCCTGGCATTGGCGATGTGCTCCGTTTGCGGCACGGTGGCTCAGTGGTTAGCACTGCTGCCTCACAGCACCAGGGACCTGGGTTCAATTCCTGCCTGTGGCAATTGTCTGTGTGGAGTTTGCACATTCTCCCTGTGTCTGCGTGGGTTTCCTCCCACAGTCCAAAGATGTGCAGGTTAGGTGAATTGGCCATGCTAAATTGCCCATAGTGTTAGGTGTATTAGTCAGTGGTTAATGTAGGGGAATGGGTCTGGTTCGGTTGCTCTTCGGAGGGTCGGTGTGGACTTGCTGGGCCAAAGGGCCTGTTTACACACTGTAGGGAAGCTAATCTAATCTATCTGTAAACCTTGAATCAAGAACCTATTTATCTCAGTGGCTTAGCCACGACAGCCTTCTGTGGCAATGAACTCCATAGATTCACTACTCTCTGGCTGAAGAGGTTTCTCCTTCGATCCCAATCTCTGCTACCAATGGAAACATCTTCCCAAAATCCACTCTGTCCAGGCCATTCAGTATTCTGGAAGTTTGAATTAGCTCTCCATCATCCTTCTAAACTCCATCAAGTATAGACTTCGATTCCTCAAACATTCCTCATACGTTAAGCTTTTCATTCCTGGGACCATTCTCGTGAACCTTCTCTGAACCCACTCCAGGGCCAGTACATCCTTCCTGAGATATGGGGCCCAAAACTGCACACAATACTCCAAATGTCGTCTGACCAGAGCCTTATAGAACCTCAGAAGTACATCCATGCTTTTACATTCAAGTCCTTTCAAAATAATTGCCATTATTGCATTTGCCTTCCTAACTACTGACTCAACCTGCAAGTTTACCTTGGGAGAATCCTGGACTAGAACCCTCAAGTCTCTTTGCACTTCAGATTTTTGACTTTTTTCCCCATTTAGAAAATAGTCCATGCCTCTATTCTTCCTACCAAAGTGTATGGTCTCACACTTTACTTTAACATTATTTTGTGTCTGAGAATGAGTTAGAAATGAGGTAGTGATAACATTGCGAAAAGGATTTACATTACAGTCCGGGAAAAGACTCCAAGCTGCAGCAGCTGAGCATGTAGTGTCAGGCCCAAATCCGACAACTGTCTCACATCACTCCAGCCTCCAGTCCACTCCTCATCAACACTCAGCAGCAACAAGGTAAATTGTGCTCTATCGGGATTTGCTTCACAATGTAACGCTCCGGGACTCAGGATGCCCCACATGCTGCTCCGGGACTCGGGAATCCCCCCTGCTGCCAGCCTGCCCATCGCTCTGGCACCCGACCCAGACCTGTGCTCGGTCTGCTGCTGTCGATCTGGGATTTGGCCCGTGACTCAGCCCATTCTATCACTGCTGCCACTGTGGGAACCAGCCCATGTACTCAGCTCCCGCCCAGTGTCCGGTCACGACTCGTCTGCTGAGACCCCTTTCTCGTGGTAGGGGTCGTTAAAAGTTGGGTTGGGGATTTGGGAAAAATACTGCATAAAGGAAAAGGAAAAGGAACTAGCGAGCAGAGGATCTCCAATGAAGTGAATTACCATTCTGCCACCTTGCATTGCAAGAAACGTCTTGTGCTAGTGGGAGGTGGATGCAGTAGCAAAGATGGAATTTCCCCTGATGGAGCAGAGAGACCATATCCTTCTGCTTGCATTGTTATGAGTTCCACACAGAGAACACACTAACCTGGGTTGCAACCCCAGGCTGACAGGATTCTGCCATCTAGGCTTCCTCTGATAGTGCTGAAGATTATCTCTCCTCTGCTCCATCCTTTCCATTAAGACTGAGCTCCCTATCAGCAAATCATGATTTCAATTTCCCCTTATTTGTCATGCCTTCTGGGAGTTTTTGCAGCTCTGTAGGGCGGTTTTGGAATGGCAACACTTCTCTGAGTGCACAGTGGCATTGTAAAGATAGCACTGGTGCCGGGATGAGTTTATTCCGGAATATTTGGGTAATATCGTATTTTTTGGCTCCAGCAAATGGGAAAATCAGGCTGGCAACTGGGGCTGTAGCGGTGGGGCACGTAGTTATTAAAATGACTTTGTGATGATAGAAAGTACACTTGACCCAAATAAAGAAACCTGGCTAGGTAACATCATCACTGGCGACCTCCAAGTGAAGAGAAGCTGTTGTCTCCTGCTTCCTATTTATATGTTTGTCCTGGATGGGGTTCCTGGGGTTTGTGGTGATGTCATTTCCTGTTCATTTTCTGAGGGGTTGATAGATGGTATCTAGATCTATGTGTTTGTTTATGGCGTTGTGGTTGGAGTGCCAGGCCTCTAGGGATTCTCTGGCATGTCTTTGCTTAGCCTGTCCCAGGATAGATGTATTGTCCCAGTCGAAATGGTGTTTTTTTTCAACCGTGTGTAGGGCTACGAGGAAGAGAGGGTCGTGTCTTTTTGTGGCTAGCTGGTGTTCGTGTATCCTGGTGGCTAACTGTCTTCCTGTTTGTCCTACGTAGTGTTTATGGCAGTCCTTGAATGGAATTTTGAAGATAATGTTGGTTTTGTCCATGGGTTATCCTGGGTCTTTTAAGTTTGTTAGTTTTTGTTTGAGAGTGTTGGTGGGTTTGTGTGCTACTAGGATTCCCAGGGGTCTTAGTAGTCTGGCTGTCATTTCTGAGACTACTTTGATGTATGGGCAATTAGGGATTGGCAATTAATGCTGGCCTGACAACGACACCCACATCCCGTGAATTAATAAAGGAAAGCTCACAGCCATAGTTGAAGGCTGAGCTAGTGTCATTGATTTGGTGTTGGATCTCCTCATCAATGGTGTGTTTTGCAAGGAGGTGACAGTCGATGTATGGTTCATACTTAATATATTTCAAAATCCTCCTTCAACATACATGTTTGGTGGAATATATGGCTGACAGGGTGTGGATTGATCTAAGAGTTGTGTTTTGGGAATATTCAAGGAGAGTTGAGTTTTGTATGCAGACATTAAGATGCCCAGATTGACATGTGAATCTGGCTCAGCATGGGAAACAACATTTTCTTATCTGCAAGATCGAAGGATCACATTTGTCTATGGTAGTCCGTTGCCACAAGTCTAAGATTGATCTTTGATGAGTTGAATACCCACAGTTAGCTACAAGGTAAATGGTATGAGTGCCATTGCAAAGCCTTGCTGGATCCTCATGCATTTATGAAGAAATCTGGTTGAAATCTTTTACTCAAAACTTTTGCCGTCATTTCATCAAGAAGTATTTGCAGATTGTGGTGAATTTTCTTGCACATCCACTAAATAACTCAACCAAATAAACAAGGACCATGAACAATAACGATTTCATACGTTTGACTCCTGCTTTTGTTCCAAATGTAGTTTGATGGTTTTATGAACGTGTGCAGTACGTTGGCAAGGTATTTTGATTAGGTGTTGTTGCCTGTTTGACCTGAGCACATATTTGGCTTGAGCTGTATGTTTCTGAAAAAGGTAATTTTCAGCCAGGCAAACCTTGCAGCCTCACAATCCATAATAAAATATAAAGAGGAACTTCGAATGTTTAAATCAAAAATAAAAATAGTATATGCGGCGAAACAGGTCAAAGTATTAGGTGAGACACTTGATCCAAACACAAATTTTTCGATCGCTATCTGTCTGCTGCATATTTCTAGTGTGTTGTGTTTTTGTTCTAATCTACTGAGTTTTAATCGCATCTGACAGAACAATGATTAATTGGCTTAAAGTTTATTTTTGCCTTGTTTACTGCTAAATTAATGGCTATGTTAACACAGCAGCTGAGAAAAACTGTTATTCAAGGTTAACTAGTGCACTACCAAAACCAATTAAACTCAAGAGTGTTTAAGGAAGAGATCAGAGCACTAGTACGCTTGGTCACACTGTCATCCACATTTGTGGCTCAAGTTCAGAACTTTCTGCTTTGGGTGGGTAGTAGGTGGCATTTTAATTGAATCTCCTCCCTTACAGGGGGCTCACAAAATATTAGAAAATTGGACCGTAAATTATTGCCCACAACATTTTAGCCCAATTCACAACATTGGTTCAGCTTCTGCACAATGTTAGCTCCTAATCCATCTATAACCACCAGCTCCAGAGCAGAGATTAAGCTGCAGTTTCGAGATATGTTCGGAGAGACTTCACTGGGCACACATAATATCTCACCTACAATAATGTTTAGGATTACATAGTTATTCAGATAAGTACAGTTTCGCTTCCTTGTACATTCGTACACTATGGCATGCTGCTAACTATGATAAACTGTGCTCATGTTCATTTCCTTAATGATATTCCGTGCTCCTGAGCATTCAGCATGTCATCTTAATCTGTCAGTCCAACTCATTATGTGTTGATGCTGTGGAAATCGACATTGCAAATAGTTAGTTTCATTATTAACGTATTTAGTGCCTGCATGTCAGAAGTTTGATTGATGGTGGAAGATACAGAATCCCCTAAGAGGTCACAAGCTCATTTTAGTCTGTTTGATTGACGTCTATACAATAGCAGGACTGGCTGCATTTTCAGGTAACACTATACTGCAAACAATTCCACTGTCCCTTTGCCAATTACTCAGGGAGTAGGTGTGATTAAGTGCTATTACCCTCTCCAATGATGACAGCAGTGAATGCAAACCAATTTCAACTTGATAATTATCCATTGTGCAACTTTTAGGTTTATTGAACAAAGATCAAATTGAAATGTCCCCAATTTACACACCAGGAATGAGTGGGAGGCACATAGTGAGCTTTATTGACAAGATAAGATTTAAACTAAGGTGTTGAGAATACACTGGAATTGCAAGTTCTGTCATATTTCATTATTTGCATAGAGAAGTTGTTAAAACAATGCTGGTTCCAAAATTAGGGTTTCAAAGTTATATAGACACTGATAAACCCCACAAGGAATTCAGGAGACATTTCTCTACTCAGAGAGCAGTGAGAATGTGGAACTTGCTGTTACAGGGAGAATGTGGGGAAAATAGCAGTGATACATTTAAGAGAATGTTCGATAATGTCTTGAAAGACAAAGTTTGGAATTATATGCTGATGTAGTGAGATGGAGTGAATGAATTGGGAGGAGATTCATGTTGAGCATGAACGCTGCCTAACAGAGATGATTTGGGTTGAATGGCCTGATTCTGTTCTGAAAGTTCTATGTATTTTATGCTGTTAACAAATTTTATTCAACCATTTAACCTCCTGGATGTTGATGAGAGGCAATTAAGAGTAGAAGATTTCTCCGAAACATTGGATTGCTGTTATCATCATCTTCCAAAACTCTGACCAGTGCCTCTTTTTCCTGGCCATCATAATGTATCTTCTCTCAGATGGGACAAACTCCCTATGATGATTAAAAACTGGATTCTTTAAGTTATTTAGCCAGGATAGTTGAGTGGTTAAGGCAATTGGCTGCCACGTGCCATTGTGCTGTGCCAGGGTGGTTTCGCATCCCACTCTCGTTGCTATTGCCATCCTTCCTTGCATCTCAAATGTTTCTATTTTAACTATTTCAGTTCTGTGACAACATTTAAGGTATTTCTACCTAGGTACCCTGTACCTAAGATAGTGCTAAGAAGCAACTGCACTCGTATGAGTGCATGTGACAATAAAGGCTGTTTTATAATCCTATTCTATAAACCAGCATTCGCTTTGCTCAACAGATTATTCCTTGAAGCAGTTCTTTTTAATATTTCAAGCATGTATTTCTACATATAGAAATAAATGGACTTGTTAATTAGCCATTACACAGATGTAGTTGGCAAGTGGCCAAGGTTGGGGATTTAGTATTCCAGGGTGCTTGACATTTTGAGACCAATTTAATGGATAGGTGATTCTGATAAAAGATAACTTAAGGACAGTAGAGAGTCAGGATCTTGGCTTGGAAGATCAGAAAACAGAAACAATGTGGGTCGAGATAAGGAATAGCAAGGGACAGAAACACAGATGGAGTAGTTTACAGTCTCACGAAAAGTAGTAATACTGTTGGACAGAGTAATAATTCAGACTAATACAAGCTTTAAACAATATATTGCAAAAATTGTGGGCAACTTTAATCTGCTCAAAAACTTGACCAATCAAACTGACAAAGATTTTTCAAAGGATGATCCCATGGAATACATTCAACATCATTTCCTATAACGGTGCATCATAGAACAAATCAATGGTAAGGTTTTGGATCTTTCATTGAATTATGATCAGGATTAATTATTAACTATTAATCTCAGTTATGACAGCTATGGCAGCAGAATGGTTTTCTGATAGAATTTCATATTAAGTTTAAATGACATAGTTAAGGTCAAAACAAAAGGCTTAATCTTAAATAAAGTCAAGTTCAATTGAAAGGAAATTACAAATATTCGTATTTTTAAAAAAAACTTTCACAAGATGTGAATGACACTTGCATTTGTTGCCTATCCCAAACTCTAATTGGACTGAACAGCTTACTCGGTCATTTCAGAATTATTAAATTGCAACGATTGTTGGGCTATGGATACCCTAAAGTGAGGTTAGGGAGCGAATTCCAGAATTTTGACCAAATGACAATGAAGGAATTGTGATTTAGTTCCAATCCAGAATGGTGTAAGATATGGTCTTCCCATACATCTGCTGCTCCTATCCCTCTGATGGTCGAGGTTTTGAAGGTGCTGCTGCTGGAGCCTTGATGGATTCCGACGGTGCATCTTGTAAACATCACTCACAGCTGCCAGTGTGTGCTGATGGTGGAAGGAGTGAACGTTGAAGTTGGTGGCTGGAGTCCTGATGGAAGCAGGCTGCTTTGTCCTGCATTCTGGTTGTAATGCATCGTCCAGAGACCCAGCGTCAAAGAGAGATATCAGACCACAGGTTAATGAAGGGAATTAGGAATTGCGGGGGGAGCGTTACGAGACAAGGGGCAAGAACAGAGACCTTGGAGTGCAGGTTCATAGCTCCTTGAAAATGGAGTTTCAGGTAGATAGGATAGTGAAGAAGGCGTTTGGTATGCTTTCCTTTATTGGTCAGAGTATTGAGTACAGGAGTTGGGAGATCATGTTGTGGCTGTACAGGACATTGGTTAGGCCACTTTGGAATTTTGCATGCAATTCTGGTCTCCTTCTTATCAGAATGATGTTGTGAAACTTGAAAGGGTTCAGAAAAGATTTACAAGGATGTTGCCAGCATTGGAGGATTTGAGCTACAGGGAGAGATTGAATAGGCTAGGGCTGTTTTCCCTGGAGCATTAGAGGCTGAGGGGTGACCTTATAGAGGTTTATAAAATTACGAGGGTCATGGATAGGATAAATAGACAAAGTCTTTTCCCTGGGGTGGGGGAGTCCAGAACTAGAGGGCATAGTTTTAGGGTGAGATGGGAAAGATGTAAAAGAGACCTAAGGGGCAACTTTTTCATGCAGAGGGTGGAATGTGTATGGAATGAGCTGCCAGAGGAAGTGGTGGTGGCTAGTACAATTGCAACATTTAAGAGGCAATTGGATGGGTATATGAATAGGAAGGGTTTGAAGGGATATGGGCCAGGTGCTGGCAGGTGGGACTAGATGAGGTTGGGATATCTGGTCGGCATGGACAGATGGGACTGAAGGGTCTATTTCCGCACTGTACATCTCCATGACTGTATGACTCTAAATATTGGAGGAGAATGTGAGGTGAGGGGAGGTGCTTTCAGTGGTGAGCACCCTGCCCAATAACAGATCCCTTGATTGAATGCAGAGCCTGATATCAAGTCTGCTTTCCACATTAATCCCTCCCGAAAGATCCCTCACACCCACCAATACCACCACTACCCAACTGCCAGGATGCTGCTGGCAAACTGGGAAGGCTTAGTGAAGCAACCTTCTAAAGGCCCTGAATAGACGTGCCTTCCTCCTTATTTCCTTAGCCATCCCTAAATTGCACCGGAGGAGGATTTAGGGGACAAGTGGTGGCATTTATCTCATTAATGTGCTGAATCGAATTCCAGCCAGTGTGTAGGTTGGAATCCAGTCTCAGCCCCTCCCTCTTCTCTGACTAAATCAGAAATTGTTTTTGCCAGATTTCCCTTTTATTGGGGGGAATCAATTGCTAGGAATGAGGTGTGGGGGTGGCATAGATTTAAGATAAGGGACAAAAGGATAAGAGAAAGTGTGAGGAAAAGTTTTTCCAAACAGAGAATGGTGAGTATCTGCCTGCAAGACTGGTGGAGTCAAAAATCTTCTTGACATTTAAAACATTTTTAGATATGCATTTGTGAAGCCAAGTCATACAAGGTCAAGTGCTGGAAAATGTGATTAGAATCTATTGGTGGTTGATTTTGATTGGCGGGAATGGGATGAACTGAAGGAGTTTTTCTGTGCTCTACATCTCTATGACTGTATGACCCTAGGCTGAGAGACTGACATTAGGCATCTCCTACATCGGTTAGGCCCGGTTAACATGTTTCCCACCAATATAGGCATTAAATCCAGGCCCTTTAGAGTTTGGATCCAGAATTTGGAAGTCAAGATTGACGTATGTTCTTCAGAACTCGAGAGTTTACATTGGAAGCTGGTAATCCTGTTTGATTTAAGTTAAAGCTGTTGATGAACTTGTTTAAACAGGGAAGCAAAAGACACAGATGACACCTGCAGACTCATTAGAACGATACTGTTATAAGACAAAAAATAAAGACCTGTGCTCTGAGACAACGTTGGCGCAGACCCTTTTGCATCAGGTTTTTACTGCAAGGATTTTATCTTGATGGTCTATTAGAAGGAAGACTATGCATTTCCTTTTGATCCTCAATAAATTCGATGTTGAGAGGAAACATAATTCACTTCTGGAATTATTAGAGAGGGTCCATTGGCTGACATTGCTAAGGCCATAACTCCTAAACAGAAAGCAGGAGTGAGAATCCCTCAGCTGCCTGACACTTGAATTCATTTGCCTCAGCTGGATGAGTTTCCATTAGTTCTCAGGCATAATGCCACGTGAAGCATCATGCCAGGAGCAAGCTTTCCCATCTGCAATGAGGAAAAGCTTGACACTGCCCAACCTAATTCACTTCGGTCGTCCACTCTGCTGCCTGCATGGAGATTGTTGCTAATGGATGTCTTGTAGGTTTCCATGATAAAATCTTCAAAAAAATTAAAAATTTTAGGTCATATGTCTCAAGTGAGGACTAGAAGTGAGCGTCGGAATATTTCTTTTTTTCCAGAATGTTTTATCACAGAAGCCAACTAAACAGGAGGTAAACCCAGGACAATTTGGAGCCAATCAGAATGGCACTGAACAGGTTCACCATGGCATTCGCTTAAGAAGATATAGAATGCACAATGGAGATTGTTGTTGTCACATACATAGAAAACTGAAAAGTTTGATGAGAACTTAAAATGGGGGGCATGGAGCACGATGAACAATTAATCTGTTCCACCCATTCTATAGAATGTAGCCAGCACTAAATGCACCAAAGAGTGTCTGTAGGCCCGTACGGTTCCAAATGAAATAGAATAGAATCCCTACAGTGTGGATACAGGCCCTTTGGCCCAAGAAGTTCACACCAACCCAACCCACTACCCTATATTTATGCCTGATTAATGCACTTAACCTACACACCCATACACTATGGGCAATTTAGCATGGTCAAATCATCTGACCTGCACATCTTTGAACTGTAGGAGGAAACCCACACAGACACTCGCCCAAGGCTGGGACCAAACCTGGGTCCCTGATGCTGTGAGACAGCAGGGCTAACCACTGAGCCACCGTGCCACCCCCAAATGTGGATTCAAACAAATTTGACTAGCGAAGTTCCAGCCTCCACCTCTTTTGAAGAGGAAGCTGATATTGGAACTTATTGCAGAAGAGAATATGAACAAAAATAACTATAGCACAGAGCTGGCTGCAGGCTTTCCTGATACTGTGGCAAGTCTTGAGGAGATATGTTACTTATGTTATGAATATGTGGGTGTACTTTAAGAGAATTAAAGCAGCAGACACAGGGCCAAGTGTACTCAAAAAGATAAGAATGTAACGCTGGGTCGAACAAGCCAATTAGTTTGTTACCTGGAGACAAAAACAAATTCAAATTTGGCCAATCGGTTTAAATTACATCTTAAACATATCAAACTCCAACCAAGTTTGAATTGAGTATATTGACGACCTTGAGGGCCAATGACACAATCCCATGCTCTGGAGTATAAGACCAGGGAAAATTGAACAATTGAGAGGAGAACTGCCATGGCCTAGCTTGTAAACAGACTGGCTGAAAAATAGCTGTCTTAAAAAAAGCACCTTTTCAATTAGTAACCTGTAAAGCAGAAATTCCTAATGAGAAGAAAAGAAGACACAGGAAGATCTGAAGACCAGAACCGAAAGCTGTCTGGTTTTGCGATAAGAAATGTTGCTTTGTAAATCTTAATTGGGAGTTTTATTGGACTAGTATTCTCGAAGAGAAGGTAAAAAATAGGTTAGAGAAAGAAATTGTAAATAGTTGTCAGTTAACTATTCTCTGTTATATCACTTTAAATAGTTCTTGGACACTTGATGCTTACAGATTACACCTCAAATTAAGCAAGAGAGATTACCCCATGTCGTAACACTTATTTATTGGGGGCCTGTAGGTCCTCCAGTCAAACCCCTCCCATGTCGTTTAAGATGCCCTCCAACACATCTCATCCATGTCCTGAACCTCTGGCCACAAACCCCACTCCTCCAATTGCAACAAGGACAGAACCCCCTTGGTCTTCACCTTCCACCCTACCAACCTCCGCATAAACCGCATCATCCGCCAACATTTCCGCCACCTACAAACGGACCCCACTACCAGGGATATATTTCTCTCCCCACCCCTATCCACTTTCGACAAAGGCCGTTCCCTCCATGACTACCTGGTCAGGTCCACGCCCCCCTACAACCCACCCTCCCATCCTGGCACCTTCTCCTGCCATCGCAGGAATTGCAAAGCCTGCGCCCACACCTCCTCCCTCACCTCCAAGGTCCCAAAGGAGCCTGCCACATCCATCAAAGTTTCACCTGCACTTCCACCAATGTAATTTATTGTATCCGTTACTCCCGATGCGGTCTCCTTTACATTGGGGATTCTGGACGCCTTCTGGCAGAGCGCTTTAGGGAACATCTCCGTGACACCCGCACCGATCAACCCTACCGACCGTGGTCCAACATTTCAACTCCTTCTCCCACGCTGCCGAGGACATGCAGGTTCTGGGCCTTCTCCACTGCCACCACTCCCTTACCACTTGACGCCTGGAGGAAGATTGCCTCATCTTCCGTCTCAGAACCCTTCAACCCCAGGGCATCAATATGGACTTTACCAGTTTCCTCATTTCCCCTCCCCCCACCTTACCCCAGCTCCAACCTTCCAGCTCAGCACTATCCTCATGAGCTGTCCTACCTGTCAATCTTCCTTTCCACCTATCCACTCCACCCTCCTCTCTGTCTTATCACCTTTACCCCCACCTTCATCCACCTATTGCACTCCCAGCTACTTTCTCCCCCACCCCACCCCTCCCATTTATCTCTCCAGCCTCATTCCTGATGAAGGGCTCCTGCCCGAAAGGTTGATTTTCCTGCTCCTCGGATGCTGCCTGACCTGCTGTGCATTTCCAGCACCACTCTAATCCTGGTCCTCCAGTCAACTTCAGGGTTCAGAAGAGATTTGCCAGGATGTTGCCAGGAATGGAAGGTTTGAGTCACTGGTGAAAGCTGGGTAGGCAGGGACTGTTTTCACTGGAACACAGAAGGTTGAAAGGTGACCTTATAGAGGTTTATAATATAATGAGGGGTATAGATAAGGTGAAAGGCAAATATCTTTTCCCTAGGGTAGGGGATTTCAAGACTAAGGGCCATTGTTTAAGGTGAGAGGAGAAAGATTCTAAGAAGACATGAGGGGCAATTTCTTTAAACAGCGAATGACCTCACCAACGTCCTTCAGCTCATTGGCCCAACTAATCAAGATCCCTTTGTAACTTAGATCAACTTCTTCACTGTTGATTATACCAACTATTTTGGTGTCATCCGCAAACGTACTAACCATGTCCTAAATTTTCATCCAAACTGTTTATATAAATGACAAACAATAGTGGACCCAGCACCAATCCCTGAAGAACAGCATTGGTCACAGGCCTCCAGTCTGAAAAACAACCCTCCACCACCACCACCTCTGACTCCTACTGTGAAGCAAATGTTGTATCCAATTGACAAGATCTCCCTGAATCCCATGTGATCTAACTTAGCCGATCAGTCTACCATGCGGAACCTGGTCAAAGGCTTTATTAAAATCTATGTAGATAACAGCTACCACTCTGCCCTCATTAATCTTTTTAGTTACATCCTCCAAAAAACTCAATCAAGTTTGTGAGACACAATTTCCCATGCACAGTCATGTGGATTATCCCGAATCAGTCCCTGCTCTCCATATGCATGCAAAATCTGTCGTTCAGATTCTGCTCCAATAATTACCCAGTGCTAATGTCAGACTCACCAGTTTATAGTTTCCTTAAATAAGGATACAACATTAGCCACTCTCCAGTCCTCAGGCAACACACCTGTGCCTGTAGATGATACAACTATCTCCCTGCCAGGAACCCTATAATTTCTTCCCTAACTCCCCACAATTTCCTGGACACACTTAGTCAGGTCCTGTGGATTTTTCGGCCTTTACGTTCATGCCGTAGCTACCTTTTTGGAATAACAGCAGAGGAAAGGGTTGCAGCAATTAGGAAGATGGAAATAGAATCCATATCGATAGAGATATAAGATAACAAAGGGGCCATCATACTAATAATGAATGAGCTGCATTATAGTGAAAGTGAAGGAAAACATGTGCAGACAAATTCGGGAATTGAGTAAAATACAGAGAATGATAGTCACGGAGGATTTCTGCCATCCTGATATTGGTTGGACAGGAGCATGTTTACATCCTGCCCAGATTTTCCATTAGTCATAACTCAGTCGTCCTTAAAATGTCTGGTTCCTCCCAGTACAAAACTACCTTCAGCTTTCCTGTTTTATTACACAGTGTGCGTTGCTGGTCAGTTGTTTTAACTAATTCCTTGATAGGATTTCTCTTACTTTATGCTTAACTGTCTTGTCAGACCTTGTATTCCATAATGTTATCTGCTCCCTTGCCATCAATGTCCTGCCTTACTTCTTTACTATGCTCCCCAGCCCTAATCTGTTTACATTGAGGTTGCTTATGTTTCTTCAAGCTCCTTCCCTGCCATTCAACTCTTCTTCCCCCATCCATCTTATAAGTTTAAAGCCTGAGAGCACCTCTCTGTTTAATGTTCTCTCCAGAACAAGGTGGACCCAATCTCACTTCTCCATGCCCTTCCAGTCATAAAGCTAGGCCAGTGCCTCACAAAAGGAATCCCTCTTTACCATGATATGTTTTTCACCAGGTCAATTCTTCTAGTCCATCTGTTTCTCTGCTTGACTTGAGAATAGGTCAGAGGTTCTTACCTTTAAGGTCCTACATTTAAAACCTAACTCTTGATGTGCTTTCAGCAGGAGCTCCTCCCTGTTCCTCCGTTTTTCTTTAATTTCATTGTGGAATGCAATTGGATTTTGACTTAGAATCCCTACAGTGTGGAAACAGGCCATTTGACCCAACTAGTCCACAGCAATCCTACAAAGAGCAACTCATTGAGACCCATTCCCCTACCCTATTACTGTACATTTACCCCTGACTAATGCACCGAACCTATATATCCCTGGGCAATTTAACATGGCCAATTCACCTTACCTGCACATCTTCAGATTGTGGGAGGAAACCCACAAGACATGGGAGAGAATGTGCAAACTCAACGCAGACAGTTGCCCGAGGCTGGAATTGAACCTGGGTCCCTGGCGCTGTGAGGCAGCAGTGCTAACCACTGAGCTTCTGTGCCACCCAGTTCTCACACCATTTCTAAGTTCTTCTCAGCCACTGTGATCTCCCAGTTCTGGACAACTCGACTTTTAGTTTGCTTGTTCTCAGTTTGCGAAATTGCTTTAATTGCTTAAATTAAAATATCCATTGTTACTACCACATTTCTAATCTGTGCAACCCCTACCCCAGCTTTCTGAGCTACAGTACCTTGTAGTCTGCATTGTGGTTCCCTCAGCACCTCCCAATTCTCTCCACTCCCAACCTTTATTCTTCATTGCACAGATGTATCTACATTATATCTGTTAGGCAGAGCCAATGTTTGCAGTACTTCCTCAATCTCTCCTACATTCCGCTACCTAGCCGCATAATAGTGAAACTTTTGTTTTTTCTGTGTTTCTTCCTGAGATAGAACATAGAACATAGAAGAATACAGCGCAGTACAGGCCCTTCGGCCCTCGATGTTGCGCCGATCCAAGCCCACCTAACCTACACTAGCCCACTATCCTCCATATGCCTATCCAATGCCTGCTTAAATGCCCATAATGAGGGAGAGTCCACCACTGCTACTGGCAGGGCATTCCATGAACTCACGACTCGCTGAGTAAAGAACCTACCCCTAACATCTGTCCTATACCTACCCCCTCTTAATTTAAATCTATACCCCCTTGTAATAGCTGACTCCATACGTGGAAAAAGATTCTCACTGTTGACCTTATCTAAACCCCTAATCATCTTGTAACTATATTCTGGACAAAACTATCCAGAAATTCCTGCAACATGTGTTGGCCTCTGCCCAACTCAGACTCTAGTTCAAAGATTCCTTGAGACGAAGAAAGCTCCTGTGGATCTATTGTTCAGGACAATCCCTCAATCAATGACCGCCACATTCTGTAGTCTATACACACACACACACGCAGGCACACACACACACACACACACAGGCACACACACACAAACACACAATCTTTCAAAAAGGCTTATTTAATTTTATTTAATAAATTCAAGTTGTTGTAGCAAAATACTGTTGGAGATCTGAAATAAAACTAGAAAATGCTGGAGAAACACAGCAGACTGGCAGCCTCTGTGGAGAGAGAGAGACGCAATTAATCTTTTGAGCCTGGCATGACTTCCTTTCAATGGAAAACACTTTCCGTACTTATATTATTTGTCATAAAACCAAATCAGCAATGGCTTTATTTGTTGAGTGGTCTGAAATAACAAGTTTGAAAAAGGTCGAAGAACAACATATTAAGAGACTAAAATGACAACAGCCCCGAATAAGGTTGAACATTTAAAAGCCACAAGAACTGCAGAATGCTGTAAATCACAAACAAAGAAAGAAATTGCTGGAAAAGCCGAGCAGCTGCACAGTTACCGCCTTTGCTGTTTGAATTCACGTATCGCTGGACATTGGAGTGCAACTGGGAAAATTAACCAACAGTGAAATTCACAACTAATCATGAGGGAACTGTTGGGCCAAGTTCACAGCATAGAATCAGATAAGTGAATTGTTGTTTTAAGTCTGCCCAAGAGAAAGGCTGCAGTACTGAGTTCAGTGGATTCTTTCTTGATTATATGTTTCTGGAGATAAGTCCCTTGATTAAACTTAAAATATAAGCTATAGCTATTAATTTAACCTGAGGCAGTGTTTGTAGAGGAATAAGACAGTGTTATTTTCTGGGTCTGTAGATTGCGAAGGAGCAAAAATGGCCTTTGCAGTGATATGTACTTCTTGTCAGATGTGGGAGTTTAAAGAGAGTTTAAGGGTTACTGCGGATTATATCTGCCATAAATGCTGTTGGATGTGAATCTTATCAGATCAAATGGATTGGTTGGAGACAGTTAGAAGCGATGAGGAATTTACAACAGCAACAGTATGTGATGGATGGCAGTTAGAGGAAGGGGGGGGGAAGTCTCAGATACAGTCATATAGATGGGTTAACTCCAGGAAGGGAGATAGAGGTCGGCACCTAGGGCAGGAGTCTTTTGTGGATATACCCATTTCAAACAGATATACTGTTTTGGAAAATGTAGGGGGTGATGGATTCTCAGAGGAACACAGCACGAACAGCCAATTTCCTGGTATTGAGACTGGCTCTAATGCAATGAGGG
>NC_057736.1:39669228-39699697 GCF_004010195.1 Chiloscyllium plagiosum | reverse complement strand
GGCTGGAAAATGGGAAGCCTTCAGAAATGAGATAACGAGAATCCAGAAAAAGTACACTCCTGTCAGGGTGAAAGGAAACGCTGGCAGGTATAGGGAATGCTGGATGATGAAAGAAATTGAGGGTTTGGTTAAGAAAAATAAGGAAGCAAATGTCAGGTATAGACAGGATAGATCAAGTGAATCCTTACAAGAGTATAAAGGAAGTAGGAGTATACTTAAGAGGGAAATCAGGAGGCCAAAAAAGGGACATGAGATAGCTTTGGCAAATAGAATTAAGGAGAATCCAAAGGGCTTTTACAAATATATTAAGGACAAAAGGGTAACTTGGGAGAGAATAGGGCCCCTCAAAGATCAGCAAGGCGGCCTTTGTGTGGAGCCACAGAAGATGGGGGAGATACTAATTGAATATTTTGCATCAGTTATTACTGTGGAAAAGGATATGGAAGATATAGCCTGTAGGGAAATAAATGGTGACATCTTGAAAAATGTCCAGATTACAGAGGTGGAAGTGCTGGATGTCTTGAAACGGTTAAAGGTGGATAAATCCCCAGGACCTGATCAGGTGTACCCTAGAACTCTGTGGGAAGCTAGAGAAGTGATTGCTGGGCCTCTTGCTGAGATATTTGTATCATTGATAGTCACAGGTGAGGTGCCGGAAGACCGGAGGTTGGCAAACATGGTGCCACTGTTTAAGAAGGGTGGTAAGGACAAGCCAGGGAACTATAGACTGGTGAACCTGACCTCGGTGGTGGGCATGTTGTTGGAGGGAATCCTGAGGGTGTAGGATGTACATGTATTTGGAAAGGCAAGGACTGATTCGGGATAGTCAACATGGCTTTGTGCATTGGAAATCATGTCTCACAAACTTGATTGTGTTTTTTGAAGAAGTAACAACGAAGATTGATGATGGCAGAGCAGTAGATGTGATCTGTATTGACTTCAGCAAGGCGTTTGACAAGGTTCCCCATGGGAGACTAATTAGCAAGTTTAGATCTCACAGAATACAGGGGGAACTAGCCAGTTGGATACAGAACTGGCTCAAAGGTAGAAGACAGCGGGTGGTGGTGGATGGTTGTTTTTCAGACTGGAGGCCTATGACCAGTGGAGTGCCATTTGGAGCGGTGCTGGGCCCTCTACTTTTTGTCATTTACATAAATGATTTGGATGTGAGCATAAGAGAAACACTTTGTAAGTTTGCAGATGACACCAAAATTGGAGGTGTAGTGGACAGTGAAGAGGGTTACCTCAGATTACAACAGGATCTGGACCAGATGGGCCAATGGGCTGAGAAGTGGCAGATGGAGTTTAATTCAGATAAATGCGAGGTGCTGCATTTTGGGAAAGCAAATCTTAGCAGGACTTATACACTTAATGGTAAGGTCCTCGGGAGTGTTGCTGAACAAAGAGACCTTGGAGTGCAGGTTCATAGCTCCTTGAAAGTGGAGTCACAGGTAGATAGGATAGTGAAGAAGGCATTTGGTATGGTTTCCTTTATTGGTCAGAGCATTGAGTACAGGAGTTGGGTTGTCATGTTTCGGCTGTACAGGACATTGGTTAGGCCACTGTTGGAATATTGCGTGCAATTCTGGTCTCCTTCCTATTAGAAAGATGTTGTGAAACTTGAAAGGGTTCAGAAAAGATTTACAAGGATGTTGCCAGGGTTGGAGGATCTGAGCTACAGAGGGAGGCTGAACAGGCTGGGGTTGTGTGCCCTGGAGCGTCGGAGGCTGAGGGATGACCTTATAGAGGTTTACAAAATTATGAGGGGCATGGATAGGATAAATATGCAAAGTCTTTTCCCTGGGGTGGGGGAGTCCAGAACTAGAGGGCATAGGTTTAGGGTGAGAGGGGAAAGATGTAAAGGAGACCTAAGGGGCAACCTTTTCACACAGACGGTGATACGTGTATGGAATGAGCTGCCAGAGGATGTGGTTGAGGCTGGTACAATTGCAACATTTAAGAGGCAATTGGATGGGTATATGAATAGGAAGGGTTTGGAGGGATATGTGCTGGGTGCTGGCAGGTGAAACTAGATTGGATTGGGATATCTGGTCAGAATGGGCGGGTTGGACCGAAGGGTCTGCTTCCATGCTGTACATCTCTATGATGCTAGGTCTGGCAGCATCTGTGGAGACAGAAATCAGAGCTAGCCTTTCAGGTCGAGTGACTCTTCCTCAGAACTAGTTGAACATTTAAAATTGCTGTCCCTGACAAATTGCAAAGTCATTAGCGTGGCACTGGATTGACTAGAAATAGCCCACCCGCGAAATTCAATTTGTGTGAATGGATATGAATGGCTTATCCCATGAACCATTCATAAAACATTTAGTCATCCCACTGGGTGTGGTCAAAGCCGTTAGATTCAATCAGTTTGGACAATAGACCTTGCTGAGAAGAGAACTCCACACGGTCATAATCTAACCTTTCCTGAACAATGGATCTGGAAAGAGTTTGCTATGACCACAATTGGATCCTCACATTCCACCCTACCAACCTTCGCATTAACCATATCATCCGCCGACATTTCCACCACCTTCAAACGGACCCCACCACCAGGGATATATTTCCCTCCCCACCCCTTTCTGCTTTCCGCAAAGACCGTTCCCTCTGTGATTACCTGGTCAGGTCCACGCCCCCAACAAACCACCCTCCCGTCCTGGAACTCTCCCCTGCCACCACAGGAATTGCAAAACCTGTGCCCACACCTCCTCCCTCTCCTCCATCCAAAGCCCTAAAGGAGCCTTCCACATCCATCAAAGTTTTACCTGCACATCCACCAATGCCATTTATTGTACTCCTGATGCAGTCTCCTCTGCACTGGGGAGACTGGATGCCTCCTCGCAAAGTGTTTCAGGGAACATCTCAGTGACATCCACACCAATCAACCGCACCGCCCTGTGGCCCAACATTTCAACTCCCCCTCCCACTCGGCCGAGGACATGAGGTCCTGGGCCTCCTTCACTGACACTCCCTCACCACCCGACGCCTGGAGGAAGAATGCCTCATCTTCTTTCTCGGAATACTTCAACCCCAAGGCATCAATGTGAACTTCACCAGTTTCCTCATTTCCCCTTCCCCCACCTTACCTCAGTTCCAACCTTCCCAGCTCAGCACTGTCCTCATGACCTGTCCTACCTGCCAACCTCCCTTCCCAGTTAACCACTCCACCCTCCCCTCTGACCTATCACCTCCATTCCCATTCACCTATTGTACTCTTTGCTACCTTCTCCCCAACCCCATTTATCTCTCCACCCTTCAGGCACCCTGCCTCGATTCCTGATGAAGGGCTTTTGCCCGAAACATCAATTTTCCTGCTCCTCAGATGCTGCCTGACCTGCTGTGCTATTCCAGCACCACTCTGATCTAAACTCTGGTTTCCAGCATTTGCAGTCCTCACTTTTGTCCACGATTGGATAACTGGCCACTTTTTGAAAGAAGATCATATGATGGATCGAATCATAACTGGCATAAATAAAAATGACTTGTCATTGACAGTCCATTATCTCAGTCCCAGGACATTATTGTCGGAGTTCTTCAAGGTAGTGTCTTAGGAGCAAACATCTTCCATTGTTTATTCAATAACCTTCACTCCATCATGAAATCAGAAGATACTGTAGCAGTCCATGTCCAAAGATAGAGAGATCTCGACAATATCCAGATTTGGGCAGAGACCAAGTTCATGTCCCACCTGTTCCAGAGGTGTGTAATACCATCTCTCAACAGTTTGACTGGAAAATATCTGTGTTTTCATGTGTATAGTCAGTTTGTGATGGATAAGTGTATGAGGATACAAATGAACATCAAAAACAATCTTAGAAGTTTGATAGAAGAAAAAATTCCCACTACACTACCATTTTGAGAGATCTTGGATAGCCCTGTGGTCCAAGATCTATAAATAGCTTTTCTCACTCGTTGGTGTAAAATGTATGCATTGCTAATATGCTTGTTGCGTGATCAAATCTATTACTGTGCCATCTGTATCAAACAAGCAGACGAGGCTCCCTGTGGTAAGAATAAACTTAGTTTCCAATACGGTCTCTGCGGTCGCCGCAGCCACTTCCGCCCCCACTGATGTTAAACCCTAGATGCTGCCTGACCTGCTGCGTTTTTCCAGCAACACATTTCCATCTCTAGTTTCCAATACAGCAGCCGTGATACTTTGATTGGATCAGCCATGGACATATTAGTTTATTACCATCATCATTATCATTGGAAATGATGGTTTATAACGTTTAATAAATACTGTTACTAGTTCAGAAATCATGGAATGAAACAAGGGTACCATGTTGTAACTCATTTGGTGTCACCATTTGGTTTTCTGATGTCAGGTATTGCATAATCTAGGTGGCAAATCATGGTTTATCTGCTTTTTCCCAGTAATTTGATTTCCCACACTAAATATTCTTCTTATATTCCTAACTGAGATTATCTAATTATTGTTAAATTGTGACAATATTGAGCTAAGGACTTGTAACCACCAGGAAATGTTGAGGTCACTTGACCATGAGACATTTGTCTCCTGAGATTAGTACTCAAGCAATAGCAATTAAATTACACTTATCTACTAAATGTTTCTTCACTGTTACTGGCTCTAAGTAATGGAGATCAGCTCCTAACAGCACTATGCATGCATCTATACCATATTAGATTCATGAAGTCATAGAGATGTATGGCATGGAAATAGACCCTTCGGTACAAATCGTCCATGCCGACCAAATATCCTAAATTAATCTAGTCCCATTTGTTAGCAGTTGGCCCATATGCTTCTAAACTCTTTCTGTTCATATACCCATCCTTTTAAATGTTGTTACTTTACTAGTTTCCACCATTTCCTCATTCCATGTATGCACCACCCACTGCATTAAAAAAAAATGCCTCTTTGGTCTTTTTAAAATCTTTCCGCTGACATCTTACCTCGCTAACCAGACTACCATGAAAAACCTTGTCAAACATGTTACTGAGGTCCATATAGATCACGTACACTGCTCTGCCCTCATTAATACTCTTCATTACTTCTTCAAAAAACTTCAGTCAAGTTAGTGCAACACAATTTCCCACGCACAAAGCCATGTTGATTATCCTTAATCAGTCCTTGCCTTTCCAAATACATGTAAATCCTGTCCCTCAGGATTCTCTCCAATAACTTGCCTACCACCGATGTCAGGCTCACTGGTCTATAGTTCCCTGGCTTTTCCTTATCTTCTTTCTTAAATAGTGGCACCATGTTAGCCAACCTCCAGTTTAGTATCTTCCCCATCTCCTGAGGTTCCACATATAGGCAACCTTGCTAATCATTAAGGGCCCTATTCTCTCCCTAGTTAACCTTTTGTCCTTAATGTATTTATAAAATCCTTTTGAATTCGCCTTAGCCCTATTTGCCAAAACTATCTCATGTCCCCTTTTTGCCATCCTAATTTTCCTCTTAAGTATTCTCCTACTGCCTTTATACTTTAAGGATTCACTTGATCTCTGCTGTCTATACCTAGCATATGCTTCCTTCTTTTTCTTGATGAAACCCTCAATTTCTCTCATCATCCAGCATTCCTTATACCTACCAGCCTTTCCTTTCACCCAACACAAGCATACTGTCTCTGGACTCTCGTTATCTCATTTCTGAAGGCTTCCCATTTTCCAGCTGTCCCTTTACCCGCAAACATCTGACCCCAGGAAGGATAGGTCACATGGAATACATGGAGAAGGAGCAATTTGGATTAAGAACTGTGTAATGTTGCTATTCCTTTAACGCAGTTCTGTAGTCCTTGTTTTTTTTTCAAAAGTGTTGTATGAGGCAGAACTGCCAAAACATCTGGATTTATCTATTTGAAAAGGCTTTCAAGTTTTAAAAAAAAATCACTTGTACAATGAAAGGGGAGTGGCCAGTTCTCCCAGCTCAGCTTATCTCTGGTTTGGTTTGGTTCAGTTTTTAGCAGTCTGGTTGTTCAGAGCTGTTGGTCAGTTGTTAGCTTGAGAATCCAAAAGAAATAGCTCCTTGGAAGAAGGTGTTCCATGTTGAATCTCTTTGCCATCTCTCTCTCTCCTCGAAGACCCTGTGTTTGATTTTACCTTTCTTTTGCAAGAGGTTTACGGGAATTGTTGCAGGAATTTGGAAAAGCATCATTAAGTTGGGATAGTCAGTTGGGTTTTCGGATAGTTTAAGTTATTCGGTTTTCTGTTCTCTTTTGTTTGTGTTTCATTTGGTAATCTTGTAAATAAATTCTGTTTGGTTCAAAACTAGGTAGTTGGGCCAGCTGCATCACTCCTGGAATATCCACCTTACATCTGCTTAAAACAACTAGCAAAGTTAGGGTCTGGGCTACCTTCTCGAAATGTTTTGAAGGAATCTGGCCTGGTCCATAACAACTGGCTTAGAGGTAGAAGACAGAGGGTGGTGGTGGAGGGTTGCTTTTCATAATGGGGGCCTGTGACCAGTGGTGTGCCACAAGGATCAGTGCTGGGTCCACTGCTTTTTGTCATGTATATAATTGATTTGGATGTGAACATAGGAGGTATGGTTGGTAAGTTTGCAGATGACACCAAAATTGGAGGTGTATTGGACAGCTAAGAAGATTACCTTGGAATACAACAGAAACTTGATCAGATGGGCCAATAGGCCAAGGAGTGGCCAATGGAGTCTAATTTAGAGAAATGTGAGGTGCTGCATTTTGATAAGGCAAATCTTAGCAGGACCTATACAATTAATGGTAAGATCCTGTAGAGTGTTGCTGAACAAAGAGACTTTGGAATGCAGGCTCAATGTTCCTTGAAAGTGGAGTCGCAGGTCAATAGGATAGTGAAGAAGGCATTTGGTATGCTTTCCTTTATTAGTCAGTGTATTGAATATAGCAGTTGGGTGGTCATGTTGCAGCTGTATCAGACATTGGTTAGGCCACTGTTGGAATATTGACAGCGGTGTTTCAAGTGGTAGCTCATCACTACCTTCTCAAGGGCAATTGGAGTTGTGCAAGAAACGCTGGCCCAGCCAGTGAGGCCTACATG
Organism: Chiloscyllium plagiosum; assembly: GCF_004010195.1. NCBI lineage: Eukaryota > Metazoa > Chordata > Chondrichthyes > Orectolobiformes > Hemiscylliidae > Chiloscyllium > Chiloscyllium plagiosum. Next base: position 39,692,701 of record NC_057736.1, on the reverse strand, counting down.
CTGTGAATTGTATAAAAGAAAACTATACGTAAATAGAAATAGAGAATGTCTTTTTGAGGACCAGTTCCAAAATTACAATTATATATGAATGCAGTGTACACTGTGTGGGATATGGTCAGTTATTTTGTCAGCTCCCTGTTAAACTGGCCATTAGGAATATATATTTCAGCTATTCTCTATGTAAGTAATTGAGCTACTGGCTGACAGTGTAAAGTCAAAAGACAGTTTCTTTTGAATTAATGTTTTTTTGTCTTACATCTCTTTCTAACACATCTTTCATGCGGAATTTGCCCTAGGCTTGGGGAATATTCTTCACTTTATCCACGCAAGGACTCACATTTTGGCAAGTGCTATATCTGGAGCAGGCGAAAAGGCATTATAATAAACAGCAGGGGCAAGTGCTGTAATAAATTAAAATGAGGGGTCAAAACAAGAGAGCAATATAGCAATGAACGTAGTGATAGTCAGAGTATGGGAAAAAACAGAGGATCTAAAGTTAAAAGTGCACCATTACAGAAGGCCATTGATTGAAACATCAGAAAGAAGGAAGACAGATTGGTCACCTCAATTTCTCTGCACCCATCTACCCATTCCAATCTATCTCCTCATGAACTGACTGCTCTATGTGCTCTGAGATTTAATCCTGACTTTACAAATAAGCCTGCTGACGAGGGTGGTACTATTGTTGTCTGGCGGACTGACCTCTATATTACAGAGGCTGAGCTCCCTGGACCATGACCCACCATGGAACACCAAAACATTGTATCAACTTTGATCACTCACCTCATTTCATCTGGTCACCGCCCCTCCACTGCTCCTGGGCTCATTGTCTTCCAATATAGCACAGCTCACTTCTACCTTCTTCCCAAAATCCACAGACAGGACTACCTGGGCAGACCTGTTGTTTTTGCCTGCTCCTGCCCCACAGAACCCATCTCTTCCTACCTCAACTCGGTCTTTTCTCCCCGGTCCAGTCCCTGCACAATTGCGTCTGCGATTCCTCCAATGCTTTACGCCAGCTTCAGCATCTCCAGTTTGCAGGCTCCAGCCACCTTTTCTTTACCATGGATGTGCAATTCCTTTACACATCCCTCCCTCACCAGGGTGGTCTCAGGGCTCTCCACTTCTTCCTGAAACACAGGCCTGAACCGTCCCCACCCACCACCACCCTTCTCCACCTGGCTGAGCTTGTCCTCATCCTCAACAACTTCTCTTTTAACTCCTTTCATTTTCTTCAGGTCAGAGGGGTGGCTGTGGGTATCCGAATGGATCACAGTTACACCTGTCTCTTTGTGGGGTACGTGGAACATTGCTTGTTCCAGTCCTATTTTGGACCCCATCCCACAACTCTTTCCTCAGTAGATGGGTGATATCATTGGAGCTGCCTCCCTCTCTCGTCTGGAATTGGAAAAGTTTATCAATTTTGCTCCCAATTTCCATTTTGCTCTCACCTTCACCAGGTTCATCTCCAACTCCTCTTTTCCCTTCTCTGACATCTGTTTCCATTTCTAGGGATAGATTGGCCACCAAAAACTACTACAAACCCACCGACTCCCACAGTTACCATAACTACTCAATCCTGGCACCCTGCTCCCTGTAAAGATTTTACTCGATTCTCTCAATTCCTCCATCTCCTTCGCATCTGTTCTGATGATGCCAACTTTGATAAGGAAGCCTTCCTTCCTCAACCGAGGATTCCCCAGCACTATTCTTGATCGGGCCCTCAGCCAGGCCTGACCCAAATCCCACACTTCGGCCCTCACTGCCTCTCTTCCCTCCACGATAGCAATAGGGTCCCCCTTGTCCTCACCGACCATCCCACCAACTTCCACATCCAGAGGGTCTTTCGTGTTTATGTCCACTACCTCTATCAAGATGTCACCACCAGATACATATTCCCTTCCTCTCCCTTGTCAACCTTCCACAGGAACCATTCCATCTGGACACCCTGGCCTGCTCTTCCTTCACTCCCAACACCCCCACACAGCCTCACTATCTTCCCTTGCAACTGCAGAAGGTGTAACACCTATCCATTTACCTCCTCCCACCTCAATATCCAAGGGCCCAAACATACCTTTCAGATGAAACAGCACTTTACTCAATCTAGTCTACTGCATTCGCTGCTCACAATGTGGTCTCCTGTATATTGAGGAAAACGAAGCATAGGCTGGGTGACCATTTTGCAGAATACCTATGTTCTGCCCACAAAAAAGACCCTAAACTTCCTGTTGTCTGCCACTTCAACACTCCATTGTGTTCCCTGGCCATTCTCTCTGTCTCAGGCTTGCTGCAGTGTTCCCAGCCAAGCTCAGTGTAAACTGGGACAACAGCACCTCATTTTCTACTTGGGGAGTCCACAACCTTCGGGATTCAAAATTAAATTTAACAACTTTAGGGTTTGAGGCATCTTCTCCCATGTCCTTACCACAACCCCCACACACCAGGCCTTGTGATCACATGGTCTGCTATTACACACAACCTAACGTTAGCAACTCACAGTCCCCATCAACAGCTCTTCATTCTCCCAGGCTGATCGTTATCCAATCCTTTGTCTATCCAACTGTTCTTCTCTCTCTTTGGGCTGTATTTCCACCAGTCATTTACTCCTTATCTAAAGTGAACTGGAAAAATAGGTTAAGGTTTAGGTTAGTAGAGATTAGTAGAGAGGTAATGACAGACATTTAAGAAGATGGCAGCACAGTGGCACAGTGGTTAGCACTGCTGCCTCACAGTGCCAGAGACCTGGGTTCAATTCCTGCCTCAGGCAACTGTCTGTGTGGTGTTTACACATTCTCCCTGTGTCTATGTGCAGGTTAGGTGAATTGGCCATGCTAAATTGCCCATCGTGTTAAGTGAGGGGTAAATGTAGGGGACTGGGTGGATTGCTCTTTGGAGGGTTGGTGTGGACTTGTTGGGCTGAAGGGCCTGTTTCCACACTGTTAGTAATCTTATCTAAGATAGTACATAGTTATTTTTTGTTAAGTAAGATGTAACTGGTGGACTGCTGCGGAGATCATTGCTGGGTCCTGAACTATTTACAATATATGTCAAAAACTTGGACTGAACTTATGGTTGCTAGATTTCCTGATGGCGCAAAGATAGGTAGGAGAGTAGGTTGCAAAGGGAATATTAAGGACTTAGCAAAGGTATGTAGATCGGTTAAGTGAGTGAGCAAACGTTTTGAGGATAGATATAATGGGGAACATGTGAATTTGTCCACTTTACAAGGAAGGATGAGAAAGTGTATTATTTATAAAGGGACACATTGCTGAACTCTGAGCTACTGATGGATCTGAATTTCTGGTGCATGAATCACAAAAAAACTTAGCAGATACAGCAAGGGAAATGGAATATAAACATTAGTATGTTTTGGTACAATTGTACAGGGTGATGATGAAACCGTATCTGGCAAACTGTGTGCAACTTTATTTAATAAAGGACATAACTGTGTCTGAAAAAGTTCAGAAGGTTCACTCAATTGATGAGAGGGTTATCCGATGGACAGAGTTCGGATAGATTGCCTCTATTCATTGGAGTGTTAAATAAGTACAGATGGATTTTATTTTCATTCATTTGAAGGATGGGGACATCACTGGCCAGGTCAGTATTTATTGCCCATTTCAGAGACGACCACATCAGTGTGGATCTGGAGTCACATGTAAGGATGGCAGATTTCCTTCGCGTGCAGGTATTTGTGAACCAGATGGATTTTCCCAATAATTGACAATGATTTCATGGCCATTATTAAATTCTTAAGCTCAGATTTTTTTATTGAATTCAAATTTCATCATCCGTGGGATTTGAACCTTTGTTCCTCAGACATTATCTGGGTCTCCGGGTCAATAATCCAGTGATAATACCACCAGACCATTGCTTCCCTTTTATCAGAGGTACTTAAAACCAAGGGGCACAGTTTAGAAATAAGGTGGAAATGAGGAGAAATATTTTTCTTCTGTGAGGAAAGTGAACCTTTGGAACTTTCTTCCCCGGAGAGGGATGAATGCTGTGTCATTGAATATTTTTAAGACTGAGTTAGATACATTCTGACTAATGGCCAGAAGGTAGGGAAATAGGGCTTCACCAGTTTCTAAAACTCTCCTCACTCCATCTCCTCCCCCAAATCCAACCCTCCAACATGGCATTGCAATCTTGACCTGTCCCACCTGTTTATCTTCCTTCCCACCTATCTGCTCCACCCTCCCCACCGACCTATCACAATCAGCCCCCATCTGCGTCCACCTATCGCCTTCCCACTTACCTTTCTCCCAGCCCCACCGCCACCCTCCTATTTATCTTTCAGCAATCCACACCCCCCCTGCCCCCTGGCATTCCTAATGAAGGGCTTTTGCTTGAAGCGTCATCTCTCCTGCTCCTTGGGTGCTGCCTGACCTGCTGTGCTTTTTCACTGCCACACTTTTTGACGAAGGGATGAATAGCCTACTCCTGTTCCTATTTCATTTCCTATTGTAGTTTTTCTTCTATAACATCTTGGCTAGGTGGAAGTTTTGGGTTTCTGATGTTCAAAAAACACAAGTCAGGGTTATTAGAGGGGAGTATGGGCAGCCAAGATGTGAATCTTGTTAATCTGGATGAATAGGCGGGATAAGGGGTAAGTAGAATTTGACAATGAAGATCAGATATCAGGATATCAGCATTTTCTCTGGTCTCAGTTCCTTACTGGCCAGTCTTTAGCAAAGGCTGCTCAAATATCGGCAAAAGAATAGTCTCATCCATTGGAATAAGGATAGGCAGCAGGGCTGCCCCCCTCTGTCTCTCTGTACCTGACAAGTGCCACTTTGTAATAGAAGACAATATGTGTCAGTGGGCGTTGAGCAATGTGTTGAGATAGGCAGGGGGGGAGGAGCTGGCAGTGTGTGAAAACTGTATAATGTCAGTCTGAAGCTTACAGCAGCCCTAAGTATATGATTCTGAGTGAAATTATGGTTCACAATTGACAGCGAATATCAGTAGTTGGTGATGGATCTATGGAGTATTGAACACAATGAAGTTGGTGGGATCTGTCATTTGAGGAAAGATTCATTGTCCTTGACTGTTTATGTGAGAACATAGAACTTTTAGTGACACTTCATTCAAGTAACTTTTTTTTGGCGGCAGTTGGAGTGGGAGGAGTGACAGCGAGGACCAGATCCCCGACAGCAAGGTAAACTTTGAAAGATATAAAAGCTTATTTCAGGAGTTCAGCGTTTTTCATGTTTTTCTGCAGCAGTTGGAGTGGGAGGAGCAACAGCAAGGACCAGAGGCCCAACAGGAAGGTAAACTTTAAAAGATGTAAAGGTTTATCTTGTGTATAGTTGGAGCGCACACTGAGCAGGAACAGACATGGGACTGCTGGAATAGTGAGGCTCTATACCTGTGCGGTTGCTTTATCCAAAACACTACTCGGGTAGTGTCTCCTGTAACCAAAAACAAAAGGTTCTGTGCTCCAATTGGTAAAGTGACTGATGTTTTTGTTTAGATTAGATTCGATTCCCTACAGTGTGGAAACAGGCCCTTTGGCCAACAAGACCATACCGACCCCCGAAGAGTAACCCACCCACACCCTATATTATATCTGATTAATGCACCTTACACTATGGGCAATTTAGCATGGCCAATTCACCTGACCTGCACGTTTTTGGATTGTGGGATGAAACTGGTGCACCTGGAGGAAACCCATGCAGACTCTGCCCATTATGTGCAATGTGCAATGTGCAAACTCTACCTATTGACCTGAGGTGGGAATCAAACCTGGGTTCCTGGCGCTGTGAGGCAGCAGCGCTAACCACTGTGCCACCGCACCGCCCTGGTGGACTGGACTGGAAGCAGATTCTTGCCTGCCATCTCTGTGGAGAATATGTGGTGAGAAATGGTTCAGGTGAATTAAAAAGAAAATATAAAACAGAAGAGAAGTCTGAGCAATGACTAACTAAAGGATTTCAGTCTTTTAAAATTTCTCATTAGGAATTTAGAATAGTGAAAATGGAAGTTAGGGCAGCTGAATGTTCCTCCTGCAGAATGTTGGAGGTAAGGGTCACCATTAGTGTTCCTGCTGACTGCATTTGTGGGAAGTTCACTCAACTCCAGCTCCTCGAAAACTGCATTAGGGAACTGAGATACAGGCTTCTAGATGAGATGGGATTGAGGTGCATAAGGAGGAGGTGTTAGCAATTCTGGAAATATTAAAATAGATAAGTCCCCTGGGTCAGATGGGATTTATCCTAGGATTCTCAGGGAATCCAGGGAGGAGATTGTCAAGCCTTTGGTTTTGATCTTTATGTCTTCATTGTCTGCAGGAATAGTGCCAGAAGACTGGAGGATAGCAAATGTTGTTTCATTGTTCAAGAAGGGGAGTTGAGACAACTCTCGAAATTATAGACCTGTGAGCCTTACTTCGGTTGTGGGTAAAATGTTGGAAAGGGTTATACCAGATAGGATTTATAATCATCTAGAGATGAATAAGTTGATTAGGGATAGTCAACATGGTTTTGTGAAGGGTACATCGTGCCTCACAAAACTACCCTTCACAAACAGTTCTTTGAGAAGGTCACCAAACAGGTGGATGAGGTAAAGTGGTCGATGTGGTGTATATGGATTTCAGTAAGGCATTTGATAAGGTTCCCCACGATAGGGTATTGCACAAAATACAGAGGCATGGGATTGAAGGTGATTTAGTGGATTGGATCAGAAATTGGTTAGCTGAAAGAAGACAGAGGGTAGTGGTTGATGGGAAATATTCATCCTGGAGTTCAGTTACTTGTGGGGTACCGCAAGGATCTGTTTTGGGTCCACTGCTGTTTGTCATTTTTATAAATAATCTGGATGAGGGCATAGAAGGATTGGTTAGTAAATTTGCAGATGACACTAAGATCGGCCGAGTTGTGGATAGTGACAAAGGATATTGCAGGTTTCAGAGAGAAATAGATAAGTTGCAGAGCTGGGCTGAGAGGTGTCAAATGGAGTTTAATGCGGAAAAGTGTGAGACGATTCACTTTGGAAGGAGTAACAGGAATGCAGAGTACTGGGCTAATCATAAGATTATTGTTAGTTTAGATGAGCAGAGAGATTTCAGTGTCCAGGTACATAGATCTTTAAAAGTTGCCAAATAGGTTGATAGGGTTGTTAAGAAGGCATATGGTGTGTTAGCTTTTATTGGTAGAGGGATTGAGTTTTGGAACCATGAGATCATGCTGCAACTGTACAAAACTCTGGTGCAGCCACGTTTGGAGTATTGTGTGCAGTTCTGGTCACCACATTATAGAAAGGATGAGGAAGCTTTGGAAAGGGTTCAGAGGAAATTTACTAGGATGTTGCCTGGTATGGAGAGAAGGTCTTATGAGGAAAGGCTGAGAAACTTGAGGCTGTTTTCATTAGAGAGAAGAAGGTTGACGGGCAAATTAATTGAGACATATAAGATAATCAGAGGGTTAGCTAGGGTACACAGTGAGATCCTTTTTCCTTGGATGGCGATGGCGAGCATGAGGGGACATAGCTTTAAATTGAGGGGTGATAGATATAGGACAGAGTCAGAGAGAGTTTCTTTACTTAGAGAGTAGTAGGGGCATGGAACGCACTGCCTGCAACAGTAGTAGACTCGCCAACGTTTAGGGCATTTAAATGGTCATTGGATAGGCACATGGATGAAAATGGAATAGTGTAGGTTAGATGGGCTTCAGATAGGTTCCACAGGTCGGTGAAACATCGAGGGTCGAAGGGCCTGTACTGTGCTGTAATGTTCTATGTTCCATGTTCTATGTTTGACTCCTGACATTACCCATAGAACCATAGAGTTGTAGTCATGCAATATAGAAACAGGCTCTTCAGTCTGATCAGTCCATGCCAACAATAATCCCACACTAAACTAGTCCCATCTGTCTATGCCTATATCCTTCCAAATATTTCTTATATATGCACTTAATATATGAACTTATCTAAATGTCTTTGAAACGGTATAACTGTACCACATCCACCATTCCCTCAGGACGTTTATTCCATACATGAACTACTCTCTGTGTGAAAGACCTACAGTCATGTCTTTTTTAAATCTTTCTCCTCTCACCTTAAAAATATGCCCCCTAGTCTTGACATCCCCACACAAGGGAAAATACATCTGCCATTCACTTTATCGATACCACCCATGATTTTATAAATCTCGATATTGTTACTTCTCAACTTCCTATCCTCCAGTAAAAAATGTCCCAGTCCATCCAATCTCTCCTTATAACTCAAATTCTCCAGCCCAGCAACATCCTGGTAAACCCTCTCCCGGTTAATAATTTCCATCCTCTAACAGGGCCATCAATGCTGGACACAGTACTCAAGAAGAGGTCTCACCAATGTCCGAAACAACCTCAATATATCAACCCAATTCCTATACTCAAAGGTCTGAGCAGTGAATGCAAGAGTGCTAGATGCTTTTGTAACCTTTCTGTCCATATGTGATGCAAACTTAGAAGAATTAGCATGCCTTTCTGGTCCACTGCCCTCACAATATCTGCCTGGAGATCCTGTTGGCCCCCTTTGCTAGGTGACACTTGTCATCCTCTTTACCATCTCTACCAGGCATCCTGTTGCACAATGACACTAGATTCTTCTCCATTTCAACACTTCTTCAACCCTGTCCTGTAAAGGGTTGATCCTGTACAGTGCCGGCTAGCTTTAAATGCTGTCTTGCATTAATGCTGGCTCCTGCTGATATATGCTGCTACTCCAAAGCACATTGGCAACAAACTGCAATCAGCAAATTGAACAGGCAGAATGGTGATGCCAGCAGAACCAATGGTGCTGAGTTTCTTTCTCATGCATTGTGACGTCCACACATATTTTCAGCAGCTATTGGCTTTTGACCCTTATGAACTCGAATCCCAGACTTGCAAACTGTAAAATTGAATTGAATACATCTAGTAATTTGAAGTGATCATAAAAGCTATTAGGTGGTTATTACACTTCAACTGGTTCACTAATGTCCTTCAGGGAACAGAACCTATCTCCTCCCCCTGTTTTAATCTGCATGTATATTCGCTAATTGTTATAGGAGTGACTTGACTGTCATTTTCCTGGAGATCAATGAAATTGAAAATGGGACAGTCTCTATAATGCGTGGATGAACTGCAATGACAGTTCAATGCCCAGGCATTATTTTGAAAGCCTACCTTGAGCGAACTGGCTGACGAGGAATGATTCCGAGCAGCTTTGTGATGACTGCTTTAGTCTGGACCTGAAGTGAGGAAAGCTAATGGGACTTTGCTTCTTCTTATTAATTAGCTAATCATTTCTCCTGCCTTTAACACATACTGACTTGTAGAACAACACATTAAGACAGCTGGACAGAAATTAGTTCAGCTCATATTATCCATTTTATTAGGAGCATTAACAAGCATTTGGTTAATAGGGTCGGTATGTCATCAACGCATCTATTGAAAATTCATATTGAACAAAACATTGTTTGGAATCTTAGATGAACGAGAACTCCTGTTTTATTGTAATTCAGTACAGCCAGTGACTGACTCAGTCTAGGGAATATCTGTTCAATGTTCTGATTAGTGGACAATAGCCAAAGGCCAACACAATCAATCCTCCAGCCCATCACCAATGGCAAAGTAGGGCATATTGCTTCCATTATTACTGTTCAGTCATAGCTTCATAATCATCGTCCATTTTCCCAGAGTTGAAATGTCTAATACCATGGGGCATGCATTTAAGCTGAGAGAGGGAAAGTTCAAAAGAGATGTGAGGGCTAAGGTTTTTATGCAGAGAGTAATAGGTGTCTGGAATGTGCTGCCAGGGATGGTGGTGGAGGCAGATATAGTAGGGGCATTTAAGGGGCTTTTAGATAAGCACATGAATATGCAAAAATGGAGGAATATGGACCAAGGGCAGGTAGAAGGGGTTAATTTAATTTGGCATCATTTTAGGCACAATGCAGTGGGCTGAAGGGCCCATTCCTGTGCTTTACTGTTCTATATTTTAAGTTCTATCTTCTATAATCTTTCACATTTTACTTGTAAGGTACCTGAGACTTTAAAGTTGTTTTACTTTTTTGAATGAGTTTTTTCATCAGTACCACCAGCATTAAAGGAATTGTAACATGTGATGACATTTCGGATGCCATTATTATCTAACCTGTAATTCTTGTCATGAAAGTTAAGAGTGGAACTATTAAGAATAAACACATGTTTATGGGTGGCGTGGTGGCTCAGTGGTTAGCACTGCTGCCTTATAGCGTCAGGGACCAGGCTTGATTCCAACCCTGGGCGATTGACTGTGTGGAGTTTGCACATTCTCCCCGTGTCTGCGTGGGTTTCCTCCAGATGCTCCGGTTTCCTCCCACAGTCCAAAGATGTGCAGGTCAAGTGAGTTGACCATGCTAAATTGCCCATTGTGTTCAGGGATGTGTAGGTTAGGTGCATTAGACATTGGAAATGTAGGGTTATAGGGTTATAGGGTTATAGAAGGATGGGTCTGGGTGAAATCTCTTTGGAGGGTCAATGTGGAGGTTTTGGGCCAAATGGCCTGTTTGAACATTGTAGGGAGTCTATGATATGTATGACCCTGAATGAAAGTAGAGTTTAACTAAATAACAGCCTTACCAATGATTGTGGGGTTCTCTTCATTGCTTAATAAGAAGAATGATATCATGAGAACTGTGTTTGACTGTGTCTATTGTGTTTTACACATGCTCCCATGATTCAATCCCATGATTCCTTCTGGGGTTATAACATATTCATAATGGTGTCTCCATTTGATGACCCTCAGTAAAATGAATGAGCCAGTTGGTGTGATGCTGTAGTGTCAGAAAGGGCCAGCAGAAAACAGAGAGGAGGGCACCAGGCCTCAAAGGCTGCCAGAACAAATCAAAATAAACTGTTGGCTAAAGAGAATTGGTGAGCCACCTTGGTAAATTGAAGGGAGAGAAAGCCCTGACTGCGCTTTAATCTCACTCCATTTGGAGAATGTGGGCCATTTTCTATCACAATCCTCAATCTTTTGAGGAGTGCTTCAATAGCCCTGACTCCATATGTAGGAAGTGTCTTCAGCTGCAGCTCCTGATTGGCTGCCCGGAGCTGCGCATGGACTCACTATGGAGCGTCCGTGAAGTTGAGAATGTCAAGATAGCACATTTAGTGAGCTGGTCACACCACCAGTGAGGGCTACACAGAAAATTTGGTGACCAAAAAAGGAAAAGGAGGCATTTATAAGGTTTAGGAAACCGAAGACAGGCAGAGCCCTTGATGAATACAAAGATAATAGGAAAGAACTCAAACAAGGAATTAGGATGGCTAAAAGGGGCCATGAATTGTCTTTGACAAACAATTAAGGAAGACTCCAAGGTGTTCGATGTATTTTTATAAGAAGCAAGAGGTAGTTAGGGATAGAGTAGGTCCACTCAGGGCAAAGGAGGGAATTTATGGGTGGAGCTGGAGGAAGTGGGCAAGATTCTTAACAAATAATTTGCACTGGTATTCACAAAAGAGAAAGATATCTCCAGAGTGGAGTGTTGATGTCAGTGGGTCATGTCAATATCAGAAAGGAAGAGGAGTTGGGTGCTTTGAAAAGCAGGAGGATAGCCAAGTCTTCAGAACCTGATGGGATCGATCTCAGAATGCTTAAGGAGGCAGGTGCGTAAATTGCTGGGGTCTTGGATGAAATCTTTGTATCTCATTTAGTCATGGGTGAGGTCCCAGATGGCTGGAGAAGAGCCAATGTTGTTCCTTTCCATAAAAAAGGAATAATTTGAGAAATTACAGGCTGGTGACCCTTATGTCAGTGGTAGGGAATTATTGAGCAGGATTCTTAATGATAGGATTTATTCACATTTGGAAAAACATGCACTTGTTAGTAATAGGTAGTATGGCTTTGTGTGGGGATGGTTTTCTCTCACAAATGAGTTTTCTGAGGAAGTAACAAAGATAGTTGTTGAAGGCAGAGCTGTAGATGTTGCCTATATGGACTTTAGCAAGGTCTTTGACATGGTCCCTCATTGCAGGCTGATACAAAAAGTAAGTCACATGGGATCCTCAGTGAGCTGGCAAGATGGATACAGAACTAGCTGAGTCATAGAAAACACAGAGTAGAAGTGGACGGGTTTTGCTTACTGGAGTCCTGTGACCAATGGTATTCCACAGGGATCAATGTTGGCACCCCTGTTGTTTGTAATATATATAAATGATTTGGAGGAGAATGTTGGTGGCCTGATTAGTAAGTTTGCAAACAACACAAAGGTTGGAGAAGCTACAGTTAGTAAGGACGATTGCCAAAGGATACCACAGGATATAGATAGGCTGGAAACTTGGATGGGGAAATGGCAGGTGAAGTTTAATCTGGACAAATGTGAGGTGATGCATTTTGGAAGATCCAACGCAGGAGGGAAGGATACAGGAAATGGCAGGACCCTTAGTTTCATCAACATGTAGAGGGATCTAGGCACACAGGTCCAGAGTTCCCTGAAAGAGGCATCACAAATGGATAAGATGGTCAAGAAGGCATTAGGCATGCTTGCCTCTTTCGGTCAGGGCATAGAGTATAAACATTGGCAAGTCATGTTGGAACTGTACAGAACTTCAGTTTGGCCACATTTGGAATATTGTGTGCCTTCTGGTTTCCATGTTACCAACAGAATGTGGAGGCTTTAGAGACAGATCAGAAATGGTTCACCAGGATGTAGCCTGGGTTGGAGGGCATTAATTATGAGAAGTGGTTGGCCAAACTTGGTTTGTTTTCATTGAAACATCAGAGGATGAGGGGCAAAATGATAAAAGTTTACAAAATTCCTGTTCCTGTGCTGTAATTTTCTTTGTTCTTTGTTCTAACCTGGCCAGAAGTGTTGAGGCTCAAATCCACTCTTGTGAAAGCTGATTCAACTCACTTGACTTCATGTATTTCTCTCCAGTAAAGCAGTCTGTCACGAATATCACAGAACTTCCAGCAATGCACCCTGGCCATTAGTTGCTTTGCAAACAGCGGATAGGTGTTCCACTACCTGAAGGACAACTAAGTAGCCTCTGGCAATGACAGCTATTCTATGGTTATAACACAAGAGGATGCCTTTTTCCCCATTGTATTGGTGGAAGATCTCTGTATCAGCAATTCAGCCAGTTCCACTTCCTTGCTCGTCCCCATAACCCTGCAATATATTTTCTTCTTCAGATAATGATCCAATTCTCTTCTGAAAACCACATTTGAATCAGCCTCCACTAAATGGTCAGGCAATAGGTGCACAATCCTAACATCTCACGAGATCAAAAGATTTCATTCCTTGTGTCATCTTCTGGCTCTTTTTTCAATCACTTTAGATCAGCGTCCTCTGATTCTTGACCCTTCCACCAACAGGAGCAGCTTTTCTTTATCAATTCTGTCCAAATCCTTGATGAATACAAACACTTTTTTTGTGTGCACGTATTTCTTTTATTGGACTCTTGTACATTTATTTATAAAGCTCCAAATGACATATGCCTTATTAATCACTTTCTCAACCCTTCCGTGCCACAATCAACAAATTGTGCACAGATGCTCCTGAATACCTGAGCCCCTAAACTCCCTTCAAATTCTATATTTTACTTTGTATTTTCTTCCCTCCTTTTTCTACTAAAACGTTATGATGAAGGAACACCAGAAATGCCAAATTTTACTCAAGCTATTTGCTGACTCTCCTACATAGTAGCAATGGCAATATTAAAAAGATAATGAATCGGGGGGATCTAAGATGGCAGCGACCCAGCAAGTCTGAGTCTACAGTGCTCCTTCCAAGACTTGGGCAAAGTGGGCCACCCACCCCCACCACACTCACCAAATCATTTAAAATAGCTTTTACTTAATGTAATTAGTTGTTTAGTATTGAATTTAAACAATTTAATCTTCAGTAAAAATGACTAAAGGGAAGGGAGCCTGCAGCCATCAACAAGCAGGAACCCCTCCCCCACCCTCTCCAGCTGCAGCAGAGGTGTCCGCAGCCGCCCCGGAAGACTTACCTACTGTGACGAGCTTTGTGGAAATCATCTCCAAACTGGATGCGAAGATCGACGCTTTTATTGAAGAATCCCAAAGCCGATGGGACTCACTCTTGGCCGCGCTGCAAAAGCACGACCAAGACATTAAAGAAATCGAGCGCCGAATTGGAGGGGCGGAGCTAAAGGCCGCGACTTCCGAAACTACAGCGCAATCGGCCGTGGATCAGGTCCGGACTCTCAAACAGCGAGTCCAGACCTCAGAGAACCACATCGACGACCTCAATTCTTGAGGTCGTCGAAAAAATATTCGTTTGCTGGACCTTCCCGAATGGGAAGAGTAAGGCCAGCTTACAGCGTTTCTCAAACAGTGGCTTCCACAGCTGTTAAATCTGGAGGCTGGATCAGGCCAGGTAAGGGTGGAATGGGCCTACCGGGTCGCAATACGTGGGCCCGGCTTGAACCAACATCCCCGCCCGGTCCTGTTCCGGCTGCAGAGCTATAAGGAGAGGCCGATACTCCTAGAATCCTCTAGAAATCTTGGAAAAGATCCCCAAGCCATGATCTATAAAGGATCCAAGATCATGTTATTCTAGGACTTTTCCCCAGCGTTTCCCCGGGTCCGAAAGAGCAAGGCATTTGATGAAGCGAAGAAGTGTTTAAGGGACTTAAATATTCAGTACTCCTTACGCTACCCAGCGACGCTACGCTTTAACCATGAAGGATCCGTGGAGAACTTCGGATCGCCAAAAAGGCCAAGGAATTTTTGGACTCTCTTAGATAAATTGTAAGAGATAATTGATGTTGGTTTGCCTAGCCCCCACTCCGGTTTATATCCACCCCTTTTTTTTTACCTTACTGTTTAATATTATCTTGGGGGATGGGGAGATGGATTTATTTATTTGTTCTCTACTTAACGACTTTCTCCCCCCCTTGGTTTTTTTTAAATTATTCTATATATAAATATATAGGCCGGGGGGTCTAGTTAATGTTGGTGGGGGGAGGTGGTTACCTTATTCTATTTTACCTCTGCCTCTAGGAGCGGGGTTATTTTTCCTTGTTATTTTGTATGATTATATTTAATTATTACTTGTTGAGGTTGTAATTTTATAGTTATATATGTTTATACATGGTATAAACATTACCAAATATATCCAGGTGTTGGTGTGGGTGGGGGGTAGGGTGCTCACTGTTAACTCTAGCTCTGTAGTATATTTGAATTTTCCTCATCCTATTGAGGAGCGCCTGGGTCAAGGGTGGGGCACTGGTTGGGAGAGGATACGATGGACCTTTGGAAAGGAAGTGATACCCCCTGGGAACAAGGGGGAAAATCTCCACTTAAATACGTTTTTTTTTATTTAGAAATAGTTTTTTATTATACTGTTGTGAGTGTATCAGAGAGTCTTTATTTTGTGAATTTTATATGCTCTATGCTCGGCATGTTCTGGATAGGGTTTCCTCTCCCGAGAGGTCTCGGATTTGCCTGGACGATTATGGTTGATCAGTCGGTTAAGTGGTGCACCCGGAATGTCAAGGGGAGTAATTCACCAGTCAAAAGGAAGAAAATATTATCAAATCTCAAGAAAGAAAGGGTCGATATAGCTCTCCTACAGGAGACACACTTATTGGATAACAAACACTTGAAATTACGACAGGGTGGATTTGATCAGGCCTTTTTTTCTTCTTTTAGCTCAAAAAGCAGGGGAGTTGTTATTCTTATTCGGAAGAATTTCCCTTTCAAAATCCTATATCAGATAAAAGTTGAACCTGGATGATATATTCTGATTAAAGACCTTATAAATGGAGAGAAATATGGGATTTTAAATTTGTATTGCCCCCGGCACATCCTTTTAAATTTATAACGGAAGCCTTCTCAAAATTGATGGCTCTCGGTGCTCATCATACAATTATAGAGGGAGACTTTAATTGTATTATGGATCCGGAAATAGATAGGATTCCCAAGAACACTGCAGGAGTATCTCCCAGATCTAGACAATTGGTGGATTTGAACAAAGAATTAAGATTAGTAGATGTATGGAGATGCCTTCATCCACAGGACAAAGATTTTTCTTTTTACTCCAATCTACATAAATATCACACCAGGATTGAAATGTTTTTTGTCCCCTTGATTTTTAAAAATTCCATATCATCCTGTAAAATAGGCAGTATAGCAATTTCCGATCACGCTGCTGTATAATATGGAAATCAAGGCGAGGAACAATGAGACATCCCCCCGGCATTGATGTATGGACCCCTTCCTGATGAAAGATAGTAAATTTGTAAAGTACTTTTCTCAAGAATTTAAAACTTTTTTAGAAATTAATTTAGGTACGGCTAGCAACCCATCAATGATGTGGGAGACCATCAAAGCTTACGCGCGAGGTTTGATCATCTCATACTCAGCGACCCAGAAAAAATTAAAGGGAGAACAACAGCGTCTGCTCGAAGCTCGCTTAAAAGCAGCTGAAACAGCATACGCTGACTGACCTTCTATTATCAAATTACAAAGGATTACGGCCGTTAGGACAGCTCTAAACACTACGCTTACCCAAACGGCTAAGAGGGAAATATTATTTGCAAAACAAAGGTTATATGAATTTGGCGATAAACCTGGTAGATACTTAACATTTCTTGCAAAGAAATAAAAGGCCCCTCAAACTATCACGTCTATCAAGGAAAGTACAGGTATTTTGACTCATGATCATAAAAGGATTAACGCAATCTTTAGAAAATTTTATTCTGATTTATATAAATCACAGGATTGCAAAGACAGGACTAGGAGGATGCAATCATTTTTTAAAAACCTGACCTTTCCGGACCTAACTCCGGAACAGGTATCGATCCAGAATGTTCCCCTCACAGTATAAGAAATACTTGATGCAATCAGGCAACTTCAGAGTGGTCAGGCACCTGGCCCAGATGGCTTTCAAGCTGAATTCTATAAAGAATTTACAGAAATATTGGCTGGTCCACTTATGGACATGTATAACTACGCATACAGTCAGGGCTGTCTCCCACCTTTGTTGAAAGAGGCAAATATCTCTCTTATCCTTAAAAAAGGAAAGGACCCAGAAGATTGCGCGTCATACAGACGAATATCCTTGCTAAATGTAGATTTTAAAATCCTTTCTAAAACGTTAGCATTGAGGCCAGAAAGGGTATTGCCACATATCATAAAGGAGGATCAGACGGGGTTTATTAAGGGCCATAGATCATCCAATAATATTAGAAGGGTTTTGAATGTGATTCAAGCCTGCCATCAGGGAAAGGTACCAGGAGTGTCATCTTGTTAGATGCGGAAAAGGCATTCGATAGGGTTGAATGGTCATATTTGTTTTATACATTGGAAAGGTTTGGCATTGGAAAGGTGTTTATCAAATGGGTCTCAACATTATATAGTGATCCCAAAGCAGCTGTGGTTACCAATGGATTAGACTCGGATAGCTTCAGTGTGGGTAGGGGCTGCCGTCAGGGATGTCCTCTCTCGCCATTGTTATTTACGCTAATAATTGAGCCACTAGCAGAAGCTATACGGGCTGATCCTAATATAACGGTCCCGAGGATTGGTACAGGTAAACATAAAATTATCCTGTATGCAGATGATGTTCTTCTATTCCTCAGTAATCCTCTGATGTCCATGTCTCACTTAATCCAAGTTCTTAATACATTTAGTGCATTCTCAGGCTATAAAATTAATTTCTCAAAATCGGAGGCTATGCCAATGGGTGGCCTTGCTATGATACCTCACTTAGTGGACGGATCCCACTTTCCCTTTCGGTGACCTCTGGAGGGTTTCTTATATTTAGGCATTTTTATTACCCCAGTATTTGGTCAGTTATACAATGCTAACTTTGTGCATTTACTGGAAAGGATAAGGCAGGACCTCCAGCGATGGGGAGACCTTCCAATTTCCAGGCTGGGTAGAATAGCACTAATTAAAATGAATGTCCTGCCCCGTCTCCTATACCCTATGAGAATGCTTCTGGTGATGCTGCCGAGGCTGACACTACGTAAATTATATGGCTGGTTGGGTTCCTTTATCTGGAATCATAGACGGCTCCTCATTAAGCTGAAGAAGCTACAGCTTCCACAGGCAAGGGGAGGATTGGATTTCCCAGATTTTAGGAAATATCAGTTAAGTTCCCTATAGCTGATTGGGTCTTATCTGACCCACAATCAATCTGGCTGGACATCGAATCTTCTCAAGTAAAATGCCCACTTATTAGCCTTTTATTTTCAGACAAGAGGAAAATCATTACGGATCACTGTAAAACCCTATAATACTAAACACAATTAAAGCTTGGAATATAATGCGGCAAAATGAGGGCAACTCACATAAAACATCCCCCTATGCTCCGATAGTGGGAGCATGGGGATTTCAACCGGGGTTTACAGATGCCACTTTCAAACTCTGGAGATCCAGGGGTATCTCATGTTTAGGGGACCTATTTAAAGAAGGGGTCCTGATGTCTTTTGAACAGCTGCGTCAGAAATTTGGATTACCTAATGGAGACCTCTTTTGATACTTCCAAATCCGAGATTATATACAGAAGAAGACTACGTAATTAGATAGTCTTTACAAATCAGATAGAGAATGTAGAGTACTACGGCCAGTGGGGGTATCCTCCATCAGTACTATTTATCACTTACTACATGATGAAGTATCGGGAGATATGGACAATCTGCTTAAAACATGGGATCAGGATTTGGGACTAGAAATCTCTATAGAAACGTGGAATGACATTTGGGAAAACGCCAGAAGAATCACCATCTGTAACAGAACTCAGGCTATCCAGCTGAAGATACTTCATAGGGCCCATATAGCACCGGACCGATTGGCAAAATTTAAGGCAGGAGCATCTCCAATGTGTCCCAAATGTAAATTAGAGGTGGGCACTCTTGTACATTCTGGATCAGTGGTGCTGGAAGAACACAGCAATTCAGGCAGCATCCGACGAGCAGCAAAATCGACGTTTTGGGCAAAAGCCCTTCATCAGGAACTCTTGTACATTGCCTATGGACCTGTCATAAGATCGGTAGATATTGGACTAAAGTAGCAAGTTCCTGACGGAAATTTTAGAAACGGAAATTAAAGTGGACCCAGTATCTCTCTTTTTGGGCTTTTCAAACTTACCCTCCCTGGATATGCATGGGAAGAGATTATTTTCTATTCTCTCTTTCTGTGCAAGGAAAAATATTTTGGTAAACTGGGTGGCTGAGGGCCCGCCTGGACTTTCAAATTGGCACAGATTAATTATGGAATGTATTCCCCTTGACTTCCTTACAAATATGGTGCACCGAAAGACCGGATTATTTCATAAAATATGGTAAAAACAATGACTGCAGATGCTGGAAACCAGATTCTGGATCAGTGGTGCTGGAAGAGCACAGCAATTCAGGCAGCATCCGACGAGCAGCAAAATCAACGTTTCGGGCAAAAGCCCTTCATCAGGAAGGCAGCCCTTCTTGATTTATATAAATACAAATATTTCGGCCATCCTAACAAAGGCTTTTATTTAATTGAGATGGTGAACCTGGCTGGTCCCGGGCCCCTTGGGAGAGGAATCCCGCACGAATACGGGTTTTGTTACATTTGATGTTAACACATTCCGAGCATGTATCTCACGACCCAATTTCTGTGTTATTCGTTGTTTTGTTTTTCTCTCTCTTATTTGAATAATGTAAGAGACTTAATTCTACATTCTGGTTAGTTGTAGGTTGGATTAGTAGTTAGTTGAGTTTTGTTTTGTTTTCTCTCGGTATTTTTCTTTTGTTAAATTTTGGTTATTATTTATTTAAGATTTAATTGTATATCAATGTTTGTACTTGAGATTTTTTTTATTTTTGTAAACTTGTAAAAATGCTAAGTTTCTATTTAAAAAAATAATGAATCACCTAATTGGTGCTTTGGAATATCTCAAAGTTATGAAAAGTGCTGCATAAATGTAAGTCATTCTTTCATTTCATTTTCAGATGGTGAATAACAAGAGGCAGAGTAATGCTCCATTGACCGTATCCCCAATAACATGCAGCAAGAGAACTCACTCACTGTATGAGAATGACATTTCCATTTGCCACGCTCACTAGCCTTGAGCCTTGCCCAAATGAGACTACTGATTTAGCGTCAAATTATGAATAAATCTGTGCTCATGCCCACAAGCAAACGGATGGACAGTGCTCTGAATGTGGTTGTTAAAACTGATGAGTTCGGATGAGATTGTCTTCAAAGAGCCTGACAAGTGAACATTTTGATATCGTCAGTATACTTAAACATAGAGCAGATTGTTCCAGTAGAACATGCAGGCTATTTCACTGTTAGATTGATGATTTTGTAAATATTCAGTCATGTCGAAAAATATTGAATGGTAGTCAGAGTCCTGTGAAAGAATGTGATAGTGCTATACTGCATAGGACTGGTCTTATGGGGAGATCAGACTAGAAGTGGCCTTGTTTGAAACACAAGTAATGTGTGGGCTGCCTGTGCTCTGGCTGTCTTATCTAGAATAGGAACGAGTAAGCCCTGAAAGCAGCATGAATATCACTGTAATTCTAGGAAATCTGAATGTGAAAATCAGTAAATCACTGTTGTTTTTCTTAAAATCATTATTAAAATACACTTGATGCGCAACACTTGCATTTTTGCACACAATGTAACCCTCTCCAGTCCAGAATGATTGGGACAGAGTCATTTTTGGATTTTGGAACTTTCCGGATTATACAATGATATTAAAATGCCTAACCACAATTGGGTGAACCAGGGAACACTGTAGGTAAATATCTGAAACATATAATATCAAAAAGCTGGAAATAAAAATAGTTTTACTCATCTGAATACTGTTTTGTGTTTCTGCTCCAATGTAAAATAATACCAGTGACACAATTCTGGACAATTGGTGCTTCTGAAAAATAGAATTCCAATCTGGAGAAGTTACAATGTATTAAAGTCTGAATAATGATAAATCTAAGTTGTTGCTGTTGTTGTTGAAGGAAAGGTTATATCTTTCGACTAAAAAAAGTTAGAGTATCACTGGCATAAAAAATGATAGTATTCATTCCTTTTGAGCTACAGAAAATCATGTCATGACACATTTTCTCCTCCTACTTCTGTAGAAGTAATATGGAAGCCATAAGGAGTTCCAGTCACCACTGCTAATGTCTACTGCTCAGTTTGTCTCTGTTGGTTGGAAGTGCTTTAGATTTCTACAATGCTAGCTTGTACAGGCTTTCTACTAATGAGAGGTGTACAGACATAACTTCAACTCAAAACTATTCCATGCGCCCAGGTTTGGAGTTGGACTGGGGTGTACAAAGTTAAAAATCACACAACACCAGGATATAGTCCAACAGTTTTATTTGGAAGCACTAGCTTTCAGAGTGCACCAACAGCTAGTGCTTCCAAATAAACCTGTTGGACTATAACCTGATGTTGTGTGATTTTTAACTTCATGCACCCAGGTTTGGAGGTATGCAGTTGATTTGATTTATTATTGTCACATGTACTGAGATGCAGCAAAATGTATCGTTTAGCGTGCTATCCGGACCTTACGTAGGTACATTGGGATATTAGGACAGAATGCAGAATATGGTGTTACAACTACAGAGAAGGTGCAAGGAAAGATCAACTCTAATATATGACAGGTCCGTTCATAAGCGCTTCCAGAACAAGTGCAATATGGTGGTGATTTAAACAAGACAACATGGAATCATTGGGATGTAACACATGTTTAGACACAAGCAGATCCACAGAAGAAATTGCTTTAGTTCAGATACGATTTGTGTGGTTTTGCTTTTCATTAGATCTGAAGGAATGAACTCAATTGACAATAACCCTTGGAGGCTGCTCATCCCTTATTGATTGGTTACAAATAATTAATCCACACATCGACAGTGGACATCCTGAAAACTGCCTTCCCTTCCTTGCAAGAGCAATTTAATTTCATAATTAGAAAGCCAGCTGAGGTTTTATCTCATTTCAGTTGGCAGCTACCCTGGACATCAGACAAAGCATTGTCTTATCACTTCTAAACACAGCTTTGATTTACTGATCATTCAACTGTTCCAAATGTATCCCTGACAGAAGCAAACAAAAACACCTGAAAGAAATAGGATCTATTTTGCATTCACAAAGCAAGGATAATGATTTTTTTTAAACCAATCAAGCAGATTTAAAAGGCAGCAAATAAATAAAACTACTTGCTGACTGTGAGCTACATTTTTGGCATTTAATAGATGTTCATTCTCTTGCTTTTTCTGAATTATAAGGCTATCACAAGGTAATAAGGAGTGGATTAAAGTCTGATGGAATGAAATCTATGGCACACAGTATGGTATTGCAGGATTTATTTCATGTTGTTATAATCACAGAACCACTTGTAGCTGACTTTATTGAAACTATTTCTCAAGGGCAATAGAATATCTACTGCATTAGGGTTGGTGTATGCTGTTAAAAGGTAACAGACTGACATTTATTTCAATTTTCTACAACAGAACACTTCCACGATACAGTTGGCTGAGGTATGTAAATGAACTTGCATTCATATAGCACCTTTCGCAAGCATAAGCTGTGTCAAAGCACTTTTACAGCCAATCAGGTTATTTTGTCATGTGAGAAATACAGTAGCCAATTTGAGCACAGCATGTTTCCACAAACAGCAATGTGATAACAACCAGATCACTGGTATTTGGGTAAAGTTGGTTGAGGGATCAATATTAGCCAACATATCAGAACGAACTCCCTTGCTCTTTACTGGAAGTATGATAGGATCTTTCATATTTATTCAAGAGGAGAGGTCTTGGTTTAATATTCCACCTGAAAATCTGCATCTCTAGTAGTTGGGTCATTCTCAATGCAGCAATGAAATATCAGACCACATTATGTCAAAACTGGGGTGAATACCATATTTTCTTCATGATCTAAACCTCATATTAAACCTCTCTAATGTATTCATTGTTTTCCATTTCTTTTTGCTTAAGCAACACTAAATGGAAACCCGTTACAATGAAAATCCCCAAATAAAACTAGGAAGAAATCCTTATTACAAGATCATTCAAACAATGCCATTCAATGAGATCATGGCTGCCGTGGTCATACTCAACTCCATTTTTTTGCCTTTTGATTCCCTTACTGATGAAAATTCTGTCAATATCAGCCTCGAATACACAGCAGCCTCAACAGCCCTTTGTGATAAAGAATTCAACAAATTTGCCACCTTCGGAGAGAAAATGTTCTCCCTCATCGCTATCTTCAATCCCTGATCTCCTTTTGGTCATAGGCTTCCCCACTGGGGGAAACAATCTCCACACCTACCTTGTCATAACCCCTAATGATCTTATATCATCCAAAAAAGTCACTTTTCATTCTGTTAAACTCCAATGAGTACCAACCTGAACTATTAAACCTCTCCTCATAAGGCAGTGCCTTCATAGAGTCATAGAGTCATAGAGATGTACAGCATGGAAACAGACCCTTCGGTCCAACCAGTCCATGCTGACCAGATATCCCAACCCAATCTAGTCCCACCTGCCAGCACCCG
>NC_057736.1:39665763-39668158 GCF_004010195.1 Chiloscyllium plagiosum | reverse complement strand
TACTGCTCTGCCCTCATCAATCCTCTTTGTTACTTCTTCAAAAAATGCAATCAATTTTGTGAGACATGATTTCCCACCCACAAAGCCATGTTGACTATCCCGAATCAGTCCTTGCCTTTCCAAATACATGTAAATCCTGTCCCTCAGGATTCCCTCCAACAACTTGCCCACCGCCGAGGTCAGGCTCACCGGTCTATAGTTCCCTGGCTTGGCTTTACCGCCCTTCTTAAACAGTGGCACAACGGTTGACAAACTCCAGTCTTCCGGCACCTCACCTGTGACTATCAATGATATAAATATCTCAGCAAGAGGCCCAGCAATCACTTCTCAAGCTTCCCACAGATTTCTTGGGTACACTTGATCAGGTCCTGGGGATTTATCCACCTTGAACCGTTTCAAGACATCCAGCACTTCCTCCTCTGTAATCTGGACATTTTGCAAAATGTCACCATTTATTTCCCTACAGTCTATATCTTCCATATCCTTTTCCACAGTAAATACTGATGAAAAATATTCATTTAGTATCTCGCCCCATTTTCTGTGGCTCCACACAAAGGCCGCCTTGCTGATCTTTGGGGGGCCCTGTTCTCTCCATAGTTATCCGTTTGTCGTTAATATATTTGTAAAAACCCTTAATTCTATTTGCCAAAGCTATCTCAAGTCCCCGTTTTGCCCTCCTGATTTCACTCTTAAGTATACTCCTACTTCCTTTATACTCTTCTAAGGATTCACTCGATCTATCCTGTCTATACCTGACATTTGCTTCCTTATTTTTCTTAACCAAACCCTCAATTTCTTTAGTCATCCAGCATTCCCTATACCTACCAGCCTTCCCTTTCACCCTGACAGGAATATACTTTCTCTGGATTCTTGTTATCTCATTCCTGAAGGCTTCCCATTTTCCAGCCGTCCCTTTACCTGCAAACATCTGCCTCCAATCAGCTTTTGAATGTTCTTGCCTAATCCCGTCAAAATTGGCCTTTCTCCAATTTAGAACTTCAACTTTTAGATCTGGTCTATCCTTTTCCATCCCTATTTTAAAATGAATACAATTATGGTCGCTGGCCCCAAAGTGCTCCCCCACTGACACCTCAGTCACCTGCCCTGCCTTATTTTCCAAGAGTAGGTCAAGTTTTGCACCTTCTCTAGTAGGTACATCCACATACTGAATCAGAAAATTGTCTTGTACACACTTAACAAATTCCTCTCCATCTAAACCTTTAACACTATGGCAGTCCCAGTCGATGTTTGAAAAGTTAAAATCCCCTACCATAACCACCCTATTATTTTTATAGATAACTGAGATCTCCTGACAAGTTTGTTTCTCAATTTCCCTCTGACTATTAGGGGGTCTATAATACAATCCCAATAAGGTGATCATCCCTTTCTTATTTCTCAGTTCCACCCAAATTACTTCCCTGTGTATTTCTGGGAGTATCCTCCCTCAGCACAGCTATTTCATAATAGCATAGAGGATAAAGCAAAACCAGAGAAGGAAAATGAATCGGGAAGATGTGTATCATGTTACAGGCATTGTAACTGTTAAAGTTACCCCGAACACCAGGATGATAATATCAATGTTACACAGAAGCAGGGAATAATTTCAACACAGGATCGAGCAGGTTTGACTCATCACGTCCATGTCATCTTTCTGCAAGAGCAACTCACCCAGGTCCAATCACTGCCCTTTCCACAGAGACCTGCAAATGTTTCCTCTTCAGATTATGATCTAATTTTTTTTTTCAAAGCCACAATATCTTTCAATAGATTAAAAATTACGCACTTCCAATCTTTCTTACTAGTGTACTAACAACAGATTGGCTGGACTAGAATCCAACAGAGTTGAAATTTTATTGCTGGAACAGCACAGCAGGTCAGGCAGCATCCAGGGAACAGGAGATTCGACGTTTCGGGCACAGGCCCTTCTTCAGGAATGAGAGGCAGAGAGCTTCTTCAAGGAAGGCATCCTTGTAAGAGGATTCGCAGTAGGTTGAAATCTTCGAGGAGAAAGTGAGATCTGCAGATGCTGGAGATCAAAGTTGAAACTTGATTGCTGGAACAGCACAGCAGGTCAGGCAGCATCCAGGGAACAGGAGATTCGACGTTTCGGGCACAGGCCCTTCTTCAGGAATGAGCAGAGAGTGTTCAGCAGGAGAAGATAAAAGGTAGGGAGGAGGGACTTGGAGGAGGGGCGGGGGAAATGTGATAGGTGGAAAGAGGCCCCACCTACGTTCGTGACACCACCCACGCCCTCCACCTCCTCCAAGGCTTCTGTTTCCCCGGCCTCCAACGCTTCATCTTCACCATGGATATCCAATCCTTCCATCCGCCATGACCAGGGCCTCCAAGCCCTCTGTTTATTCCTCTCCAGGTGTCCCCAACAGTACCCTTCCAC
>NC_057736.1:39632985-39665757 GCF_004010195.1 Chiloscyllium plagiosum | reverse complement strand
TCTCAACCTTTTCCCTTCCAATGTCGTTGGTTCCAATGTGGACAATGACCTCCTGTTGGCCCCTCTCCCCTGTGAGAACATTCTGCACTCTCTCTGAGACATCCTTGTTCCTGGCACCAGGGAAACAACACACCATTCTGCTTTTTCTCTGCTGGCCACAGAAACGTCTGTCTGTACCTCTGACTACAGAATCCCCTAACACAATTGATGTCTTGGAACCCGACGTACCCCTCGTTACATTAGAGCCAGTCTCAATACCAGAAACTTGGCTGTTCATGCTACGTTCCTCTGAGAATCCATCACCCCCTACATTTTCCAAAACAGCATACCTGTTTGAGATGGGTATATCCACAAAAGACTCCTGCACTAGCTGCCTACCTCTCTTACCCTTCCTGGAGTTAACCCATCTATGTGGCGATATCTGAGATGTTCTCCCCTTCCTATAACTTCCTACTGTTGCTGTTGCAAATTCCTCATCGCTGCTATCTGTCTCTCCAACCGATCCACTCGATCTGATAAGATTCGCATCCAACAGCATTTATGGCAGACATAATCCGAAGTAACTCTTAAACTCTCTTTAAACTCCCACATCTGACAAGAAGTACATATCACTGCAAAGGCCATTTTTGCTCCTTCACAATCTACAGACCCAGAAATTAACACTGTCTTATTTCTCTACAAACACTGCCCCAAGTTAAATTAATAGCTATAGCTTATATTTTAAGTTTAATCTAGAGACTTATCTCCAAAAACATATAATCAAGAAAGAATCCACTGTACTCAGTACTGCAACCTTTCTCTTGGACAGACTTAAAACAACAATTAACTTATCTGATTCTGTGCTGTGAACTTCGTCCAACAGTTCCCCCAAGATTAGTTGTGTATTTCACTGTTTGTTAATTTTCCCAGATGCACTCCGGTGTCCAGCGATACACAAATTCAAACAGCAAAGGTGGTAGCTGTGCAGGTTTTCTCTCTATCTCTTTCTCTCTCTCTCTCTCTCTCTCTCTCTCTCTCTCCTGCACTGTCCTTACCATGTGCTTCCTTTGTCTCATACCAGGGATCAATCTAGTAAGCCTTCTCTGGACAATATATCTTTATTTGGATGAGGGGACCAAAGCTGATCAGAGTGTTCGCTGTGATTTTGCTAGTGCCATTGATTCCCTTTGAAATACAGATGACAACTGCTTTCCCTGTCCCTTGTTGAACTTGAATGCTAGCTTTTTCTGATTCAAGCACTTGGACAGATAGCAGCATATTTCTTGGTGGTAGAGACTCAATGGTCTAAGCAGGCATCTTCTGTGCTGTATGATTCAACGACACCAATATCTCTCTTTGATGCACCTTTCTGCAGCCTTTTCTCCATTTAAATAACACTCTGCTCTCTATCCTCCCTGCCAAAGTACATAATCTCACATTTTCTCACATTACATTGCATCTGCTGACTTTGCCCAGTCACTTAACCTGCCTATATCTCTTTGCAGCTGAGCATGTCATCCTTACCATTTGCAATCTTTTCTATTTTTGTGCCATCCTCAAACTTGATAATGGTATATTCACTTGTCAGTGGACTTCCATCACTTCACTTCTAAGAGAGGAGAAGCTGCTCAAAAATAGATTTCAGGTGTTCCCCTTCTAGAAGGGTCATCCAGTGAGATTAAATTGGAGAATTTGGGCATTGGTTGGTAAAAGGCAAGACATAGGAAGCCCTGGTCTTACTGTATGGTGGAGCAGGCTCAAAGAGCCAAATAATCTATACTTGTTCTTTGTTTGTGCGGTTGTATGTCTAGTGGTAGTGATGTGAAAAGGAATGGCCACAGAATACAGTGTGCACCCAATGGTTGAGGTCATCGGCAAAGTTCCCCTTCCGCCTGCTCAAATAATCCCAGTACTCGATTTGACTCAGGAGAAACTCTCGCCCTATGTATCCAAAGACAACTTAATACAGAATATTTTAAAAATGTTGCCATTAATTTTCATCATTGCCCATTCTGTTATCAACTATAATATAGAAACCTAACTGAAAATGTAAGCATCACATGCTCAAAGTAACCAAAACCAATTTCACTCTAATCTTCCATAAACATAAATTACCTGCTAATTACTCTAATGAAAGCATTACACCAATAGTTGCTTTGTTTATGGATGAACAAGTAAAATTTAGAGTTAAGTTTTATTTTGTCAGTCCACAGTAAAATGTCTTTCTTTATCCTTTTTTTGGCTCGTCCCTGTATGTTTTCCTCATATTTTATCTTCAGGGAAAAAAATTAGTCTAGTCCTGTAATTATTATTTATTCCTCAAACTGAAATGGCCTGCTTTAACTCTTAATTTTCACATAGCTGGGACTCGTGTTATGCATGTCCCAGTGCCCACATTATATTCAATCATAAATAATTGAATTGTATAATAATTGAGTTCTGGAGTTATTGAACACTACAATACAGTACAGAAAGAAACAATTCATCCTATGATGTTAGCTCTTTGAAACATGCCCAGTAAGACAGCAAAAGGTGACGTTGGAGCAGTGGTGGTGCATCTGTGTACAGTCATAGAGTCACAGGTTTAAAACAGCTGGCACCATACTCAGTAGGCCATTCAGCCCATCAGGTCTGCTCTACTATTCGATGAAATCATAGTTGACATCAATTTTGCCCATAACCCTTGACTCCCTTACTGATTGAAAATCTATCTCAGCCTTAAATATTCTTAGCAGTCCAATATGTACATCCCTTTATGGTAAAGAATGCCACAGATTCACTACTCTTGGAGAGAAACAATGCTTCCTCGTTTCTGGAAGACTGCGTACAAATCTGGTCACCTTTCTATAGGAAGGATGTTGCTACACTTGAGAAGCTGTAGAAAAGATTTACAAGGATGTTTCCAAGACTTCAGGGTTTGAGTTGTAGGGAAAAGCTGAATAGGCTGGGGCGTTTTCCCTTGAGTGTCAGGGGTGATATGATAGAGGTTTATAAAATCATAAAGGGCATGATTAGGGGGAATAGTCAATGTCTTTTTCCTCGGGTGGGGAGTCTAAATCTAGAGGGCATTGGTTGAGGGGGAGAGGCGAAAGATTTAGAAAGGGCCTGGGGAGCAACCTTTACACGCAGAGAGTGTGTATGGTGCGTGTATGGAACCAGCTGCCAGCGGAAATGGTGAAGGCTGATATAGCAACAACATTTAAAAGGCATCTGTATGGATATATTAATAGGAAGGGTTAGGGGAATATGGGCCAAATTCTGGCAAACACGACTAGATCAGATCGGTATGTCTGGTTGACAAGGAAGAGTTGGACTGAAGGATCTGTTGCTGTGCTGTATAACTCTATGACTGTATGACTGTATGGGGTGGCATGGTGGCTCAGTGGTTAGCACTGCTGCCTCACAGTGCCAGGGATCTGGGTTCGATTCCGACCTCGGGCAACTGACTGTGTGGAGTTTGCACATTTGCCCTGTGTCTGCGTGGGTTTCCTCTGGGTGCTCTGGTTTCCTCCCACAGTCCAAAGATGTGCAGGTTAGGTGAATTGGCCATGATAAATTGTCCATAGTGTTAGGTGGATTAGTCAGGGGTAAATATAGGGGGTGGGTTTCTCTTCGGAGTGTCGGTATGGATTTGTTGGGCCGAAGGCCCTGTTTCCACACTGTAGATAATGTAATCTAATCTGACACTGAGATTATGCCTTCTTATGGCGCTCCCATAAGAAAAGACCTTTCCTTT
Organism: Chiloscyllium plagiosum; assembly: GCF_004010195.1. Lineage (NCBI taxonomy): Eukaryota > Metazoa > Chordata > Chondrichthyes > Orectolobiformes > Hemiscylliidae > Chiloscyllium > Chiloscyllium plagiosum. The sequence continues at coordinate 39,662,042 of NC_057736.1, read as the reverse complement.
TATAAACTGTTGCAAGATTTCTTCAATGTTGGAATTAAATGGTGAGATCTTTCAAAATGTTATTGACCCTTTGCGTCCATGCAATCGCTCAGCTTTCAGGGATGTTTCACTGCTGCAATGTTACTGATCTATAGCTCCCTTCATTTCCAGCTCTCCAATCTTGTCTTTCAGGCTGGTCTTGAGGACAGCAAGAACACTGCACAGCAAATGCTCATTGCTCGCACAATCTCATTCACTTGGGGATGGTATTCACCAGAGAATATTCATCCAAGACTTGCAAAAACATCTTTGTAACTTTCTAGGATCTGTTCAACAATCAATGTCTTGGTGTGGACTGTGAAACATTGCAAACCCCTTCAAGGACATTTAGGATAAGTAGTTCAAGCTTTAGACTTGCTTCAACTGGGATAAATTATGTTGCTTAATGTTTACTCTCTGGTGCTCCTGATCTTTATTCTTCCCATTGCACTGGGCTCTCAGTTTTCTTGGTCCTTTTGGCATGAGGATAGTAGCATCATAGAGTTATAAATGCTATAACTCCAGTACGTCAGATGGATCAGTTTTTGTCCAATGTGTACAGGAGGGATTCCTGACACAGGGCCGACAAGAGGGGAGGCCGCACTGGATCTGGTGCTTGGTAATGAGCCAGGCCAGGTGTTTGATTTAGTTGTAGGTGAGCACTTTGGAGAGAGTGACCATAATTCAGTTATGTTTAGTTTAGTGATGGAAAGGGATAGGTACATGCCACAGGTCAAGAGTTATCGATGGGGCAAGAGCAATTATAATGCAATTAGGCAGGAATGAGGATGCATAGAATGGGGTGGCAAAATGCAGGGGATGAAGACAATGGAAATATGGAGCAGATTTAAGGAACAGATATTGCGTGTCCTCGATAGGTATGCCCCTGTCAGGCAGGGAGGAAGTGATAAGGATAGGGAACCATGGTTTACTACAGAAATTGCATCGCTTGTTATGAAGAAGAAGGAGGCTTATATGTTGATGAGGCAAGATGGTTCAGATGAGGTGATGGAGAGTTACTGATCAGCCAGGAAGGATTTAAAGAGAGAGTTAAGAAGAGCAAAGAGAGGACATGACCAGTCTTTAGCAAATGGAATAAAGGAGAACCCTAAAGCTTTCTGTAGGTATGTGAGGAATAAAAGGATGATTTGGGTAGGAATAGGGCCAATCAAGACAGAAGTGGGAAGTTGAGTGTGGACCCTGTGGAGATCGGAGAGGTGCTAAACAAACATTTCTCATTGGTTTTCACTCAGGAAAAGGAGAATATCGTAGAGGAGAAGAATGAGGTACAAGATATTAGACTAGAAAGGATCGAGATTAGTTACGAACAGGTGTATTCAATTCTAGAAGGAGTGAAAGTAGACAAGTCCCCTGGGCCAGATGGAATTTATCTGAGGATTCTCTGGGACGCTAGGGAGGAGATAGCAGAGCCTTTGGCTTTGATATTTGAGTCGTTATTGTCTACAGGTTTAGTACCAGAGGACTGGAGGATTGCAAATATCGTGCCTATGTTCAAGAGGGGCAGCAGAGATGACCCAGGAAATTATAGACCAGTGAGCCTTACTTCTGTTGTAGGAAAGGTTTTCGAAAGGATTATGAGAGATAAGATTTATAATCATCTAACAAGCAACAATTTGATTTCATGTAGTCAACATGGTTTCGTCAAGGGCAGGTTGTGTCTCACAAACCTCATTGAGTTTTTTGAGAAGGTGACCAAGCATGTAAATGAGGGTAGGGCAATTGACGTGGTATATATGGACTTTGGTAAAGCCTTTGATAAGTTTCCACATGGTAGGCTTGATGAAGAAAATGCAGAGGCATGGAATTGAGGGTGATTTAGCAGTTTGGATTAGAAACTGGCTTTCTGAAAGAAGGCAGTGAGTGGTGGTTGATGGAAAATAGTCTGCAGTCCGGTTACTAGTGGTGTGCCACAAGTATCTGTTTTAGGACCACGGCTGTTAGTAATTTTTATAAATGACTTAGACGCAGGCATAGGTGGATGGATTAGTAAATTTGCAGACAACACTAAAGTTGGTGGAACAGTGGACAGTGTGGAAGAATGTTACAGGTTGCAGGGGGACTTGGATAAACTGCAGAATTGGGCTGAGAGGTGGCAAATGGAATTCAATGCAGCTAAATGTGAGGTGATGCACTTTTGGAAGAATAACAGGAAGGCAGAGTACTGGGTCAATGGAAAGATTCTTGGTAGTGTGGATGTGCAGAAGAATCTTGGAGCCCATATATATAGATCCCTGAAAGTTGCCACCCAGGTGGATAGTGCTGTTAAGAAGGCATACGGTGTGTTAGGTTTCATTGGTAGAGGGATTGAGTTCCTGAGCTGCAATATCATGCTGCAACTATACAAAATGCTAGTGCGGCCACACTTGGAATATTGTGTACAGTTCTGGTCCCCATATTTCGGGAAGGATGTGGAAGTATTGGAAAAGGTGCAGAGGACGTTTACCAGAATGTAGCCTGGTCTTGAGGGAAGGTCTTATGAGGAAAGGCTGAGAGACTTGAACCTGTTCTCATTGGCAAGAAGAAGGCTAAGAGGGGATTTGATAGAGACATATAAGATGATCAGAGGATTAGATAGGGTAGACAGTGAAAGTCTTTTTCCTAGGATGATGACATCAGCGTGCATGAGGGGGCATAACTATAAATTGAGTGGTGATAGATTTAAGACAGATGTCAGAGGCCAGAGATTGGTAAGGGCGTGGAATGCCTTACCTGCCAATGTAGTTAACTCAGCCACATTAGGGAGATTTAAACAATCTTTAGATAAGCACATGGATGATTTTGGGATAGTGTAGGGGGACGAGCTGAGAATAGTTCACAGGTCAGTGCAACATTGAGGGCCGAAAGGCCTGTTCTGCCCTTTATTGTTCTATGTTCTATGTTCTATATAGCTTTTGTTTTTGGCTCACCATCTCGAGCCACTTTGTGATATTGCACAAAGCACCAGTACCTTCCTGACACTTCAGGTCCACTTGATGTACCCATTCATTAATCATCATTGTACCAGTCACAAATATTTGTCCCATATAGATCTGATGAAGCCAAACACTCCTATCATCTAAAGTGGTTATTAGAATCATTGGCTGATATCACTCCCGTAGCAATCTTTACTGACTGCTTTTACTCTTTCTAGCTATGTCGTTACATATAAAATAATTCCCCTTCTTGCATCTAGAGCTCTGCTGTGTCCATTCTCGACATGTTTCACTTCTTTTTCTGTCTTGTCCTCTGGAATATTTACATCCTGCCCCCTGGCCATAATCTTTCATCTAGTGATTGACAATCTCAAAGCTTCTGCACATTTCGATAACTTTCTTAAGATTGCATTTTTCCTCTCTTTCAGGACCTCTTATGCGTAAGACAATTTTAGCTTTGATGACATAATCTTTTCAAATTCTGAATTTATCCAAATTCACAGGGTTTAGTTAGATGTACCAGTGTGGTCACACTGACCAATAGTTTCCCTCTCTTGAGCTCTAACTTTGAACAAATCCCATTGATAAGTAACATGGATATGGAGTTCTTTCAATTCTCTCCTGCCTGATTGTCAATGAGAGTTAGACTGTAAAACAGCTTGTATCACTCTTTCCCCAGCACTGATAGTAGGATTGAAAACCTCAGCTTTAAAAAGAAATAATTTTGTTGCTATTTCATAGTTTTTTTTCTCCAAAAGTTAAAAAGAAATTCCGTTTCACGTCTTCTTTCATTTCTGTAGAAATAGAGAGTGGAAAATGCATAGCCATTTTGATTCAGCCAGTAACTTAAAAGTGGGAGACTGCTGTTTGATTTTTCACTTCATCTTTGCAGTTTATTTCAGCAGCTGTTTGCAGCTCTGAAAATCCACACCTTTTCAGCTGCAGCATTGTGACACTATTCGCGTAAGCTGAGGGGCCGGAATGATGTCAGCAATGTGAGAAACGTACAAACTTGTGAGAGTCCAGCGAGGTTTGTCTTTACATCAGAAGCAACTGGCTGCACAGCTTTGTAGTTGCTGTTCTATTATGTTGCTGGTGAAGGGCAACACCAGATTGCCAGTGCTTGTCTAGGTACATAAAGATAGCACCAGCACCAGGGTTGCCAATTTTTCATTAGATTCCCTGGAGTGTCGGAGGCTGAGGGGTGACCTTACAGAGGTTTATAAAATCATGAGGGGCATGGATAGGATAAATAGACAGAGTCTTTTCCCTGGGGTGGGGGAGTCCAGAACTAGAGGGCATAGGTTTAGGGTGAGAGGGGAAACATATAAAAGAGACCTAAGGGGCAACTTTTTCACTCAGAGGGTGTGGAATGAGCTGCCAGAGGGAATGGTGGAGGCTAGTATGATTGCATCATTGAAAAAGGCATCTGGATGGGTATATGAATAGGAAGGGCTTGGAGGGATATAGGCTCGGTGCTGGCAGGTGGGACTAGATTGGATTAGGATATCTGGTCGGCATAGGACAAGTTGGACCAAAAGGTCTGTTTTTGTGCTGTACATCTCTACGACTCGATGACCCTATATCCAGGGAATGGTGATATTTTTCAGGAACGGTGACTGGCAAAATGGGGTTTAGTTGGGGTGAAATGGACTCCACAGAGCTGGGTAGATAGCTAATGAGGTGCGTTTAATAAGATACAGTAAGAGATTTCGCTAGGACTCAGAGAGAAACACTCTGTGAAACTTGACAAAGTTGACATTTAGCCAAACAAATAGTAAAATTCAGGTTGTTGTTTCAAGCAATGTGTGTTTGCTGGTTCCAACAGACTGCGCTGGAAGTCACTGATGGCAGAGGAGAAGGTCACCTGAACACTAAGGGCATTATTGTAAAATACGTGCTGAAACCACTTATTATCGGTTTTTCATTTATCAGGTATACATTTGCTGCATAAATCCTGACAGATATGCTAGTTTAAAGAGTCCTGTTTCTTCATTCAAACCTGACTAGTTACACTGGTGGGTTGTGAAACAAGGTCATGAAAAGATATAATCAACTTCAGGGTATTTTTTTCCCAATTATTCTGAAAGGGCTAAATTAATCCAAAATCAGTAACTCCCATTTCTGTGTTCGAATCACAAATGTTTCTCTGATTCTTAAGCATAGATGTCAGCATGTGCTCTTATATGAATTGTTTGAAACAAAACTAAATATAATGATTTTGACTTTGGTTGAAAGACGATATTGATTTAATTGTATACAATAAATCTCTCCTGATTTTCATTTCTATTGACTTTACTGTTTTCAACCATCACTCACAGGCAAAACTAGTCAAAATTCAGCCGCGCTATAGTCTAATTATGTGAAACTTCTTATGACACAATTTTCAAGCTGGATATTCTTGACAAGCTGCAATAAATAAAATCCTGCCAAACTGTTGCAAAGCAGCAAACATCAAGTTATGCTACAAACAAAGAATAAAGGGAGTGAGTAGCTAAAGGCGAGGTCACTAAGTGAAGCCTTTATAAGATTATACTAAAAACAATAGGCCTCTTGTTGGAATGTTTACCTTTTACAGGGTTATGATTTGTTTGAACTATCCAGACAATTAATTGTGACTGTGATAATCACATGACAGAGTCTATTGAAAGGAAGTCTGAGGAAAATGAACAGTGGCTTTGTCTTTATTCAAAAAAGGTGAGATATTAATTCTTATGATCTAAGACTATCATCGCAATGAAGCTTCAGTGATGTGGCATCCTGTTCGCTCGTTAAAGGGAAATATATAGAAGAAGCTGTTAATGTAACTTTATTTCTATAGACAGGGAAGGAAACCGACTGATGTTATAAGAAGAGCTGCAACCAAGGCAATCAATTGTTGGAAAGAAAATGGCAGTCAAAGACAAGACCCACCTTTAAAAGATCATCTGTTCTATACTGAACATTAGCTACTTACATGATGCTCAACCCATTGCCATCTGCCAAACGGATTTTAACATTCCAAGGTGGATGAATGACAATTTGCTTAGAACATATTTATGCATTCATTTATTGGAGCTCCTTTAATAAGAAGAATCAACTAAAAAGGGCACTGTTTTCTCAGTCACATGGGGTTGTACGCTGTAACGCTTCATGTTCTGAATGTATGTGAGAGAGAATGTGCACTGGTGTCATTCGATGGAAGCTTTGTTTTTTTTAACCTTCTTAGAGCATTTATTGCAGGAGTTTCATAGTCCATTGTATAATAAAAGTTTTCATTGCATGTTATAATGTTGAATGTTTAGTTCAGATATTTAAGTGTGCTCCCACTGCTTTCCATTATGCCTATATCTGAACGATAGAATGAGTAGTTTGTTGACGGTAGATGTATACATCATATAATTCTCACTTGTTACTTCTCAATACTTCTGTCAAGATTTTATTAACAAATTGGTTCTAAAGTCATCCCTTTCTCTTGGATGTAAAGTGGATTACAGTGTAATCTTCATTTCACCTTTACCTCTCATTGTGTTTCAAGAAGGTAGATGTGCCACTTCTTTCTTTAATTGTTTTCATTCATTTTCTTAAAAAAAATTATCCACCCCACCACCATTTGACTAGAAAAGGAAGCATTTTGATTACCCAGAGTTGACGCTAGGTACTCCCAGGTCAGATATATTGAAGTTCATTATTGTCATGTTCAATGTTTTCATTGTTCTGTGTCTGGTGAGTAATCTATGTCTATTTGTGCTTGATTGGTCAAGCCTGGATACTGACTCAGACAAGATAGAGGCTGAGCTTTACATGTGGCACAGGTATTTTTCACTTTGCACTAACAGTTCAGAGAGAGAGAAATATAACGAACACTGTGTCACAGGATTGATCAATTGATTGATTTATTGTCCCGTGTAAGATACTGTGAAAAGTGTTGTTTTGCATGCTCTACAGACAGATCATTCCATACAAAGTGCATCAAGGTAGCAGAACAGAGTGCATAATACAGTGTTACTGAAACAGAGAGGATGTAGTGAGAGAGAGAGAGATCAACATTCACATTGGAGAGATCCGTTCATTAGTATGATAATAGTGGGGAAAGAATGGGGATTGAGGGGCTTCCTGGTAAAGCCATCAGAGAGGAGCAGGATGTTGATAAGAGCAGGAAAACAGAGACAGCTGACAACAACATGGGAGCACTTTGGGGGGGATGGGATTGTAAGGACAAAATAGTATGGACAGGATAGTGGACCCTGCAAAGCAGTGGGAGCAGTATTGGGTGACTTGAATGTTGTTAAGTCAGTGAGAGCAGGAGGGTGGTGTTGCTAATGGGGTAATGGGGGAATGGGGGATGCTGACAAAACCATGGAGGAAAAAATGGTGGACAGTAAAATGGTAGCAGCGGGAAGAGGACTTGGGGAGGTAAATGGTTCTGAGGAGGCCACTGGAGCAGTGTGAGAGTTCCTCAAGGCTGTAGGAGTGAGACAAGGTTGGAAGGAGTGTGGGTGATTGTCCTATTGAGAAGGCTATAGGAGCAGAACCTCCCTCTTCAGCCTGTGACAGAGAAACCAGAACACTTGCACCCCTCATACTGACCACATAACCTCTGGTCTGAAACTACTATTGTCCTGGTGTGGCTTTGAATGCCTCACTCCCAACACAGGTCCCTTTGTGTGCTGCTGTACTCCTGTTGGATATCTGCTGGATACGTCTCAGATCAGAGTGCTGCTGTTGTTCAATTGTCACAGTGTTGGCTGACGTCAGTTAAAGCTGAAAAGACAGAGTGAAGGTTAGACTTGGGGAAAACAATTTCTTGGCCAGATTGTAAAGATATTTCAAAACACTGTGAGTAAAGCAGTTCAGCACTTAGAGTCTGATGCCATCTCTGCATTGCAAGAAAAATATATAATGCTCAACAGACCAGCAAAATTCAGCTGTCACTGACATCATGATTTCTGTGACTAGGCCACATGATCAGAATCATCCAATTTTTGTCTTGGGTTTTTTTTCTATCAGCACCTGCAGCTTTCAACCTGTAGTACTTAAATGGTCATCAGAGAGAGTCATGGAGCCATACAGCATGGAAACAGACCCTTCGGTCCAATTCGTCCATGCCGATCAGGTTTTCCAACCTAAACTAGTCCCATTTGCTTCCAATTGGCCCATTCCCCTCCAAATCTTTCCTACTCAAGTCCCTGTCCAAATGTCTTTTAAATGTTGTAATTATAAATGTCTCTACCACTTCCACAGGCATCTCATCCCACATACACACCACCCTCTCTATGAAAAGGTTGCCCTTCAGGTCCCTTTTAAATCTTTCTCCTCTCACCTTAAACCCATGTTCTTTACTTTTGAATTCACCTACTGTGAGGGAAAATATAATTGCTATTCACCTTATCGATGCCCCTCATAATTTAATAAACCTCAATAAGGTCACCCCTCAACCTTGTATGCTCCAGGGGAGAAAGGCCCCAGCTTAACCAGCCTCTCTTTATAACTCAAGCCCTCCATTCTTCTATCAGTTTAGATAATTGAGAACCACTAAACCACCCTGAGGGCACTGCCTTCAGCAGCAATCAGATCAATAAGGCTCTGTTACCACATTCATTGTTCTATTCAAAATCAGAAAATTAGTTTTACCTGTTATGGGTTGTATATGTTTTATGTCTACTGAGGTCACATTTCATCTTCCTCCTTATGCTTCAATGAAGGGTTGTCTAGATTCGACATGTTAGCTTGCTGTCTTTCCCTGGATGCTGCCTGGCCTGCTGCGATCTCTAGCTGTTTTGTTTTCATAGCATCAAAGAGTTGTACAGCACAGAAATAGACCCTTCGGTCCAACTTGCGCATACTGACCAGAATATCTTCAATAAATCTAGTTCCATTTGCCAGCATCTGGGCCATATCCCTCTAAACACTTTCTATTCATGTGCTCCATCCAGATACCTTTAAAGTGTTGTAATTGTACCAGCCTCCACCACTTCCACTGGCATCTCATTCATTAGACGCTCCACCTTCTGTGTGAAAAGATTACCCCTTAGGTCCCTTTTAAATATTTCCCCTCTCACCTTAAACCAATGCCCTCCAGTTAAGGACTCCCCCACACCACGGAAAAAAGAACATTGTCTATTCACCCTATCCATGCCCCTCATTATCTTATAAACCTCTATAAGATCACCCCTCAGCCTCCAAAGATCCAGGGAAAATAGCCCCAGCCTATTTAGCTTCTCCCTCTAGCTCAAACCGTTCAACCCTGGAAACATCCTTGTACAGATATCGAATTATCCAGCAAGATCATAAGGTCCTGATGCTTGGCTAAACTATGCTATCCGGCATTCAATTATCCAGAATTCGATTAACTGAACAAAATACTTCGGATAATCGAGGTTCCTCTGTAAATCTTTTCTGAACCCTTTCAGTGCATTGAGTTTCCTCTTGTCATCATTTAGCTCTTGTGTAGTCACTTAGGTGTTGGTGAGGCCATATTTGGAACACAATTTTGGTCCTTGTATTTACAAAGAAAACGGATACAGCTAGCATTGGGGGCTGTTCAAAAGCAATTCATGAGACTGATTCTAGGGATGAAGAGGTTGACTGTTCATGAATGGCTAAACAGCTCATGCTTTTATTTATGAGAGTTTAGAAGAATGCATGGTGCTCTGAATGAAAAAAGCTAGATTACGAGTGGGCTTGTTGAGATGTTCAAAGTTTGGGAGAAGATTTGTAGCTCGAGTGCTCGTTGTTGTAGTTCTGTTCTCTGAGCTGGGAATTTGTGTTGCAGACATTTTGTCCCCTGTCTAGGTGACACATGGTGCTCTGAATGAAAAAAGCTAGATTACGAGTGGGCTTGTTGAGATGTTCAAAGTTTGGGAGAAGATTTGTAGCTCGGGTGCTCATTGTTGTAGTTCTGTTCTCTGAGCTGGGAATTTGTGTTGCAGACATTTCGTCCCCTGTCTAGGTGACATCCTCAGTGCTTGGGAGCCTCCTGTGATAGCTGGTCGTGTCGTTTCGTGGCTAGTTGGTGTTCATGGATGTGGACCATTAGCTGTCTTCCTGTAGTGTTTTGTGCAGTCCTTGCATGGGACTTTGTACTCTACATTGGTTTTTCTCATGCTGGGTATCGGGTCCTTCGTCCTGGTGAGTTGTTGTCTGAGAGTGGCTGTTGGTTGGTGTGCCGTTATGTGTCCTAGTGGTCGCAGTAGTCTGGCTGTCAGTTCAGAAATGTTTTTGATGTATGGTAGTGTGGCTAGTCCTTTTGGTTGTGGCATGTCCTCATTCCGTTGTCTTTCCCTTAGGCATCTGTTGATGAAATTGCGGGGGTATCCGTTTTTGGCGAATACATTGTATAGGTGTTCTTCTTCCTCTTTTTGCAGTTCAGGTGTACTGCAGTGTGTTGTGGCCCTTGTTGTTGAGATGTTTCCACTCATAATGAAATCTCGAAGGAGAGGACATAGCTACAGAAATAAGGAAACTTAAAACTGTGAAGCAAAAGAATTCCTTTTCCTGGGAGGTAGTGGATGAATGGGAATTCTCCATCCCAGAGAGCTGTACAAAGTATTTAAAGAGGAGGTAAATAGATTTTTGAAATATCAAGGAGTTGACGGCGATGTTGAACTGGCTCAAGACAGGAATTGAGGCCCCTGTGGTATAACAGCCATAATCTTGTTGAATGCTGGGAGTAGGCTTTGGGACTGAATTCGGCGAAAGTGAGGAGTGCAGATGCTGGAGATTAGAGTTGAGAATGTGGTGCTGGAAAAGCACAGCAGATCAGGCTGCATCCGAGGAGCAGGAAGATTGACTTGTCGGGCAAAAGGCCTTCATCAGCCCCTTTAAGGTTAAATAGCCTCCTCCTGCTCCTATTTTTTTTAATGTTTTTAATTATCCATGTTTCCGTATTTGGGCAGCACAGAGACCAACTACATACATCAGGTGATTAGCAGCATAGGAATAATTCATGAATGTGTCAGAAAGAACATAAGTTAAAGATATTGGTGGAAAAATTCTACTTGAGCAGGTCGGTCTCTCGGGAGATAAATTGATGCTGGAGGAACATATTTCATGTCACAGCCTTCCACTCCCTAATCCTTCCTTGAAGGCAAATCAGAAGCCAATAATTTCTACGCATTTTCAGAACATATGCACTGGACAAAATCAAATTCAAACTATGGTCCTAATACTAGTTGTAGATAACCAATTAAAGCAGGAGGAACACACGTGTCACTTCCTTCAGTCAGTTGTCCTGGGCATTGAGGGACATCACTTGTGGCCATTCCAAACAAATAGTTTAAAGAGGCTTTCTAAAAGCAGCGTCCTTCTCCTGCTTATGTGGGAATACACTGAATCCTGGTGAGCCTAGATGCCTAGCCTTATTAATATGCCTTTTCTTATCCCCATTCCGTGATCTACTTCATCAGGAAAAATCTATTAGAATCTCATGTGGGGCAGACAATGCAGTCGTGACATGCAGTCTGTAAAGGTCCGCAGGATTTGTTAAAGCAAACCATGATGGAAATCTGTAACAACTTACTGAACGAGAGGGGGCACCTTCGCAGAAAGGGAGGTAATGCCATGAAAGTACTAGAGAAACTCAGCAGGTCTGGCAGAGTTAATCCGTGCGGGCTCTCCTCATTCCTGAATAAAGGCTCATCCCCGAAACGTCGATTCTCCTGCTCCTTGGATGCTGCCTGACCTGCTGCGCTTTTCCAGCAACACATTTTTGGCAGAGTTAATGTTTCATGTCTGGTAGGACTTTTTCAGGATTGAAAGGAACGATGACCATTTAAAATTGATTGCTGCTCAAAAATAGGAAGGTAGTTGCAACACATTGAGCTGCAAGAAATCCTAGAACATTATAAAAAAGAATGACAACAACTCAACCAATGGGGAGGGAAAGTGGGTTTGGCGTTAGGGCTAATGTCTTGTTCTAGGATTTCTTGCAGCTCAATGTGTTGCAACTACCTTCCTATTTTTGAGTAGCAATCAATTTTAAATGGTCATCGTTCCTTTCAATCCTGAAAAAGTCCTACCAGACATGAAACATTAACTCTGCCAGACCTGCTGAGTTTCTCTAGTACTTTCTGTTTTAAAGTCCAATTTCCAACACTTGCAATCATTTGCTTTCATTGTTTCTTTCAACTTTCCCTCCTTGTTAATGTTGTGTTTCAGATACACTGTGCTACACTTTCTTTTCCCTACCTCTGGACTCACACATTACCATCAAAAGTCATCGATACCTTCATTATTACCCCCATCAAGAACATGTTGAACAACAATGATGGCTTCATCTTAAGTGTTTGAAGGCACTTTCTCCTGAGCATGAATTGGGTGAAGGTTGTGTGAAGATTGTGATGGCAATAGACAGTAGTTCCACTAGACTTGGAGCCTGGCTGAAAACAGGCTGGGAATCTTTATATTGTAACTATGTAATCTGAGTAGAAGATCCAGTCAATTATAAAGAAAACTCACAGGGGTAGTTATGAGACTTTAAGATGTAGGATCAGGGCGGCACGGTGGCACAGTGGTTAGCACTGTTACCTCACAGCGCCAGAGACCCGGTTCAATTCCGGCCTCAGGCGACTGACTGTGTGGAATTTGCACATTCTCCCCGTGTCTGCGTGGGTTTCCTCTGGGTGCTCCGGTTTCCTCCCACAGTCCAAAGATGTGCAGGTCAGGTGAATTGGCCATGCTAAATTGCCCGTAGTGTTAGGTATAGGTGTAAATGTAGGGGTATGGGTGGGTTGCGCTTCGGCGGGTCGGTGTGGACTTGTTGGGCCGAAGGGCCTGTTTCCATACTGTAATGTAATCTAAAATCTAATCTAATCAGAAGTAGGCCATTCATCTCATTGGGTCTGTCATTCAATGAGATCATAGTTGTTGTGATAAACCTCAACTCCACTTTCCTGCCTTTTCTCCATAGCCCCTGACTCCTTATCTCCCTAGCCCCTGACTCCTTTTCTCCATATTACTTGATTCCTTTACTGATTAAAACTCTATTTCTTTAGATTAGATTAGATTAGATTACATACAGTGTGGAAACAGGCACTTCGGCCCAACAAGTCCACACCGCCCCGCCGAAGCGCAACCCACCCATACCTCTACAGGTACCCCTTACCTAACATTACGGGCAATTTAGCATGGCCAATTCACCTGACCTGCACATCTTTGGACTGTGGGAGGAAACCGGAGCACCCGGAGGAAACCCACGCAGACACGGGGAGAACGTGCAAACTCCACACAGTCAGTCGCCTGAGGCGGGAATTGAACCCGGGTCTCTGGCGCTGTGAGGCAGCAGTGCTAACCACTGTGCCACCGTGTCGTTCAGTCTTGAATATAATCACTACCCAGCCTCTACAACCCGCTGTTGTAAAGAATTCTACAGATTCACTACCTTCAATGGGATAAAACTCCTCTTCAGCTCGATCTTAAATAGGTGATTCCTTACTCTGAGATCATACATTCTGGTCCTAGGCTTTCCAACAGGTTCAGCATGCGTGAGCATGTCAGAGGATTGGAACGAAGGTTCAAGGAGCAGCGGTAAAATAAACTTAATCTGGATTTGTTAATGTAAAGCCATCAGAAGCTCTGGCCTTAACTTGGCTTGAGGTAGTCAGAGCTCACAAAGGAGCAATCGGTGAGCAGTTAAGAGTGGAAAGGACTGGTGACCATGGAGACGTGAACAGATAAACCATTGTCATACCATGCTTTGTTAGGACGGGGAGAAACCCAGCTGTGAAAAGACCATAGCTTATCAATGGGACAAAGTACATAATCATTTTCTTACCAGCACTTTAACCAAATGGACCTTTTTCTCTGCCTATGGGCTTTGTACAAAAGCATAAGGTTTGCACTGAGGTTAATGCTGGAGGGATATAGCAAGACAACCACATCTTGGTTTATCCCACCTGTGATGAGTAAGGGCTCTGAACACAGTTGAAATGCATTGTTTAAAATAACGGCAGCAGAACAATCAATACTAATTGGTTGTCATGATCACACACAGGTACACCTGACCATTTCAGACCATTACAGTGCTAGTGTTGGATGAAAAATCTGGATTGGATCAGCACTCAGGAGAAAAACTGACTTGGATGAAAATCACAGAAACAACTGGGGAGAAAGAGAGGAAATGTAAAACTCTGATATGAACATAGAACACAGAACAGTACAGCACAGTACAGGCCTTTTGGCTCTCGATGTTGTGCTGGCCTTTTATCCTACTCTAAAATCAGAATAACCTATATACCCTTCATTGTATTAACTTCCATGTGCCTATCCAAGAGTCACTTAACTGTCCCTAGTTTCTCTGACTCTACTACTACTGCTGGCAGTGCATTCCATGCACTCATCACTCTCTGAGTAAAGAACTTACCTCTGACATCTTCTCTTAACTTTACTCCAATTTCCTTAAAATTATGCCCCCTTGTGATTGCCATTTTCACCATGGGAAAAGTTTCTGGCAATCCACTCTACCTATGCCTCTCAACATCTTGTACACCTCTATCAAATCACCTCTCCTCTTTCTTTGTTCCAATGTGAAACTCCCTAGCTCCCTCAACCTTTCTTCATAAGACATGCCCTCCAGCACAGGCAGCATCCTGGTAAATCTCCTCTGCACCCTCTCTAAAGCTTCCACATCCTTCCTATAAGGAGGCGACCAGAACTGAACACAATATTCCAAGTGTGGTCTACCAGGGCTTTATTGAGCTGCAGCATAACCTCAAGGCTCTTAAACTCAATACCCCTGCTAATGAAAGCCTACACACCATAAGCCTTCTTAATAATCCCCTCAACTTGGGTAGAAAATTTGAGGGATTTGTCGACATGGACCCCAAGATCCCTCTGCTCCTCCACACTGCCAAGAATCCTGCCTTTGCATTCAAATTCGACCTTCCAAAATGAATCACTTCACATTTTTTCAGGCTGAACTCCATCTGCCACTTATCAACCCAGGTCTGCATCTTGTCAATGTCTCGTTGCTACCTGCAACACCCTCCACACTATCCACTATCTTCATGTCATCGGCAAACTTACTAACCCACCCTTCCACTTCCTCATCCAGTTAATTTATAAAAATCACAAAGAGCAGAGGTCCCAGAACAGATCCATGTGGAACAATACTGGTCACCAAGCTCCAGGCTGAATACTTTTCATCTACCAACACCCTCTGTCCTCTATGAGCCAGCCAATTCTGTAGTCAGACAGCCACGTTTCCCTGTATCTCATGCCTCCTTACTTTCTGAATGAGCATACCATGGGGAACTTAATCAAATGCCTTTTAAAATCCATGTACACCACATCCACTGCTCTAACTTCATCAACGTGTTTTGTCACATCCTCAAAGAATTCAATAAGGTTTGTGAGGCATGACCTGCCCCTCACAAAGCCATGCTAACTATTTCTAATTAAACTATGGTTTTCCAAGTAATCATAAATCCTGTGTCTCAGAATCCTCTTCAAAGCTTTGCCCATCACTGATATAAAACTGATTGGTCTATAATTCCCAGGATTATCCCTGTTCCCTTTCTTGAACAAGGGAATAATATTTGCCATCCTTAAATCATCTGGCACTACTCCAGTGGACAGTGAGGACTCAAAGATCATCAGCAAAGGTGCAGCAATTTCTTCCCTCGCTTCCTGTAGTAACCTTGGGTATCCTATCTGGCCCAGGGGCTTTATCTATCTTATGGTTTTCAAAATATTCAGTACATCCTCCTTCCTAATATCAACCTGTTCAAGCGTATCAGTCTACCTCATGCTGTCCTCAGAAATGTTAAGGTCCCTCTCAGTAGTGAATACTGAGGCAAAGTATTCATTGAGGACCTCCCCTACCTCCTCTGACTCCAAGCACAAGTTCCATCCACTATCCTTGATCAACCCTACCCTCACTCTGGCCATCCTCTTGTTCCTCACATAAGTTTAGAATGCTTTAAGGTTTTCCTTAATCCTACCTGCTAAAGCCTTTCCATGGCCCCTTCTAGTTCTCCTATGTCCATTCTTCAGTTCCTTCCTGGCTGCTTTGTAACCCTCTAGAGCCCTGTCTGATCCTTGCCTCTTCAGCCATAAGTAAGCTTCCTTCTTCCTCTTGACTGATGTTCCACACCTCTTGTCATCCAAGGTTCCTTCACCCCTCCTTGCCGCAGTGGGACAAACCTGTCCAGCTTTATCAGCAAATGCTTCCTAAATTACCTCCACATTTCTGTCATGCAGCTCCCTGAGAATATCTGTTCCCAATTCAGGCACTCCAGTTCCTGCCCCTCCCCCAGTTTAATACTTTCCCATACTGTCTGTTCCTATCCTTCTCCATGACTATAGTAAACATCAGGGAGTTGTGATCACTATCACCGAAATGCTCTCCCACCGAGACATCTGACACCTGACCTGGTTCGTTGCCAAGCACCAAATCCAATACGGCCTCCCCTCTACTCGGCCTATCTACATATTGCTTCAGGAACCCTTCCTGGACACACCTGACAAAATCTGTTCCTTCCAAACTATTTGCATTAATGAGGTTCCAATCAATATTAGGAAAGGTAAAGTCACCCATGACAACAACCCCATTCCTTCTGCACCTTTCCGAAATCTCCCAATCTGCTCCTCCATGTCCCTCATGCTATTTGGGGGTCTGTACAAAACTCCCAATAAAGTGACTGCTCCTTTCCTGCTTCTGACTTCCACCCATACTGACTCAATGGATAAACCCTCCTTGATGACCTGTGTTTCTGCAGCTGTGGCACTATCCCTGACTTCCCCACCTCTTTTACCTCCAACCCAATTCCTTTTGAAACATCGACCCCTGGAACATCCAACAACCATTCCTGCCTCTGTGATATCTAAGTGTCCGTTATGGCCACAACACCATAGTTCCAAGTACTGATCCATGCTCTAAGTTCATCGCTTTTATTCCTGATACTTCTTGCATTAAAATAGACACACTTAAACCCATTGCACTGACGGCACCTTTGCTCTATCAAATCCCTACCTCCCTTCATAGACTCTCTGCAGGCTGTATCTGCTTGTTCACTAGCTACCCTATCCTCTGATGTGTATCTCCAGTTCCCATCCCCCTGCCAAACTAGTTTAAACCCTCCCAAAGAGCTTTAGCAAACCTCCCACCCAGAATATTGGTACTCCTCCAGTTCAGGTGCAACCACTCGTCCTTGTACAGGTCCCACTTCTGATGCGTATCTCAGTTCCCATTCCCCTGCCAAACTAGTTTAAACCCTCCCAAAGAGCTTTAGCAAACCTCCCACCCAGAATATTGGTACTCTTCCAGTTTAGTTGCAACCACTCATCCTTGTACAGGTCCCACTTTCCCCAGAAAGTATCCCAATGATCCACATGTCTGAAGCCTTCCCTCCTACACCAGCCCTGCAGCCATGTCTTCATCTGCACTCACTCTCTATTCCTAGCCTCACTAACATGTGGCACTAGTGGTCTGTTTTCACAGAATGACACCTGCATTTATTGTCACATGTAGTCACATCAGTACAGTGAAAGGTTTAGCTGGCCTACCGTCTGTGTCAAGTTCCACCTCGAAGATCTCAAGGCCGGGAGAGCGCGCTGCCTTCACTCGAGGCTGGGAGAGCACACTGCCTTCACTCGAGGCTGGGAGAGGACACTGCCTTCACTCGAGGCTGGAAGAAGGCGCTGCCTTCACTCGAGGCTGGGAGAGCACACTGCCTTCACTCGAGGCTAGGAGAGCACACTGCCTTCACTCGAGGCTGGGAGAGCACACTGCCTTCACTTGAGGCTGGGAGAGCACACTGCCTTCACTCGAGGCTAGGAGAGCACACTGCCTTCACTCGAGGCTGGGAGAGTGCGCTACCTTCACTCGAGGCTGGGAGACCGCGCTGCCTTCACTCGAGGCTGGGAGAGCACACTGCCCTCACTCGAGGCTAGGAGAGCATGCTGCCTTCACTCGAGGCTGGGAGAGCACACTGCCCTCACTCGAGGCTAGGAGAGCATGCTGCCTTCACTCGAGGCTGGGAGAGCACACTGCCCTCACTCGAGGCTAGGAGAGCATGCTGCCTTCACTCGAGGCTGGGAGAGCACATTGCCTTCACTCCAGGCTGGGAGAGTGCGCTACCTTCACTCGAGGCTGGGAGACCGCGCTGCCTTCACTCGAGGCTGGGAGACCGCGCTGCCTACACTCGAGGCTGGGAGACCGCGCTGCCTACACTCGAGGCTGGGAGACCGCGCTGCCTTCACTCGAGGCTGGGAGAGCACACTGTCTTCACTCGAGGCTGGGAGACCGCACTGCCTTCACTCGAGGCTGGGAGAAGGCGCTGCCTTCACTCGAGGCTGAGAGAGCGCGCTGCCTTCACTCGAGGCTGGGAGAAGGCGCTGCCTTCACTCGAGGCTGGGAGAGTGCGCTGCCTTCACTCGAGGTTGAGAGAGCACACTGCCTTCACTTGAGGCTGGGAGACCGCTCTGCCTTCACTCGAGGCTGGGAGACCGCGCTGCCTTCACTCAGGGTTGGGAGAAGGTGCTGCTTTCACTCGAGGCTGGGAGACCGCTCTGCCTTCACTCGAGGCTGGGCGAAGGCACTGCTTTCACTCGAGGCTGGGAGAGCGCGCTGCCTTCACTTGAGGCTGGGAGACCGCGCTGCCCTCACTCGAGGTTGGGAGAGTGCTCTGCCTTCACTCGAGGCTGGGAGAAGGCGCTGCCTTCACTCGAGGCTGGGAGAGCACACTGCCCTCACTCGAGGCTAGGAGAGCACACTGCCCTCACTCGAGGCTGGGAGAGCACGCTGCCTTCACTCGAGGCTGGGAGAGCACACTGCCCTCACTCGAGGCTAGGAGAGCATGCTGCCTTCACTCGAGGCTGGGAGAGCACACTGCCCTCACTCGAGGCTAGGAGAGCACACTGCCCTCACTCGAGGCTAGGAGAGCACGCTGCCTTCACTCGAGGCTAGGAGAGCACGCTGCCTTCACTCGAGGCTGGGAGAGCACGCTGCCTTCACTCGAGGCTGTGAGTCTGAGCTGACTTCACTCGAGGTTCCTGAGGACGGTATCATAGTATCGTAGGGAACAGTTTCACCCTGTCTGCTCTGTCCAGAGCCCTCATGATTTTTAACATTTTTTCGGACCAAATTCCCTTACTCGGCTTCTCCCCAAGGAAAAAGTCGCAACTTATGCAAAGCTTCCTTATCACTGAAGTTTCCCAACTCTGGAACCCATCTCTGCTGCACTTGCTCTCCAATGTGTTGCACTCTTCCTGAAGAGTAGCACTCAGAACTATACACAATACTCCTTTTGAGGAATTCTAGTGGGTCTTCTGTTTCTGTCGTCTCTGGTTATGGCACAGCATTGATGAGGGCTTTAAGCTTGACTTTACACTTTGGCTTGATGATGAACGGTCTCCTGCTCAATTCTGCTGAGTAACTTAAAATGACTTCCTTGATTGGCTTGTGGAGTATTTGGTGACATGTTCTGAGAATTATCAGACAATTTCCACAGCAAACTTAAACAAATATTAAAAAATCTTCCCACCGTGCCAAAACGTTTATGAATTGTTTTGTGATTTCCATATGTGATGTAAGGTGTATCTATATAAAGGGATTTTGAACAAGTAGCAGATGGGTTTTGGTATGTGTTCATGAAGGGGTTTAAAAGCTAAATTGTAAGGTTCTCTGAAGGCATGGCTTGTTTGTGAAGGATCCACTTCTTTGAGGCTAATGCGAGGCTAATGAGATATTTTATGAGCAAACAAGACAAAGAAAGTAGTAGACATGATTCGGAGATGCCGGTGTTGGACTGGGGTGTACAAAGTTAAAAATCACACCACACCAGGTTATAGTCCAACAGATTTAACTGGAAGCACACTAGCTTTCGGAGCGTCACTCCTTCACCAGGTGATCGTCTAGCCCTCCACTAGAAAGTTTCCTGGTTTCAGATTTGTAGAAGTCCTGGTTGAAGCTGAATGTGTAAAACAGCTTTTCCTGAAGAAATAATTCAAAACTGCTATTGAAAAGGTTACCTCAGTGTAAGAAGTTTGGTTTAAAAGTCCAGCACTCTAAGTTTGTTGCTCAAAGGCTCAAGCTAAACTTAAGTTTGGCATTATATAATAAAAACATCAGCTGTGATCATGACAACAGCAATAATTTTCGACATTAGCTCAAGCTACAGTTTAGTAATCGATTAACAATCAGTTTCCAGTGAGAAGGATGATGGGAAATGTTAAAATGGACCATGCAAGAGTTGAATGGATTGCCATGCAGGTATCCCTGACTCTGACTTCAGAAAACCTCTTCAGAAAAGGTAAAATTTCTATTTGATCAATTAATGGCAATCCCTGGATATTTGTTGCCTAAAGTATCACAAGATCTTCGAATATATTATTGTATTCATCAAAATGGTTTACCCTGGTCCAAAGACAATCATTACTCACCCAGAAGCGTGGGAATTTCACTTTCTGGTTGTTCAATGGAAGAAACGTTGTGTGAACAGGATGAATTGTGGGATGTGTGACTGATTACATGTTTTGTTAAGACCTGAATTCAAACTGTAGAGCCATCATTAGTTTTATCATAATATTACAGAATGGATGACAGCTCAGAAGCCATTGAGCCTATCCTACCAGTGCTGGTTTTTCAAAAGTGCAATTTACCTTGTGTCACTCCTCTGCATTCTCTACATAACCCTGCATGCTCCTCCTTTTCAGGTAATAACCCAATTCCTTCTTTAATTCCTCGATTAAACCTGCCTCCAGCACAGTCCAAATGCTAACCACACAGTGTAATGTTTTTCCTCATTTCTTCATTACTTTTTTTGCCAATTATCTTAAATCTGTGCCCTTTAGTTCTCACTCTGTTCACTATGGAAACAGATATTCCCAATCTATTTGTCCAAGCCACTCATGATTTTATTATATTTGAAACCAGGTAGGTTGACTTTGATTAATCGGGGTATTGCCCTGAGAATTGACCCAGAGAATGGCAGTCAGCTCTTTAGTGTAAACAAGTACAGTGTGTGTGCACATGATCTGTTTGTAAAGAACGAGGATCTATGTATTACAAATGTAGCTTCCACTAAACACAAATGAAGCCCAATTGAAAATTCTAAATTGATTGTAAGTCTTTGCACACTCAGGATTATCCAGCAAAAGTTGTCCCATTGCAGAATTATATCTAAATGTTGGACACTGTTGAGTTTTGCAGGCTGGTTGGATATCATCAGTATCTTGGGGACAGGTATATTTAATCAACCTGCTCAGACATGTAATAATACACCATTTGAGAAAGTGGGGTTTGCACTGAAGCCTTCTGGCTCAAAGGCAGATGCACTACCACTGAGTTACAAGAACTCTTAGAAACTGGAAAGTGAACCTGGTCCACAGAGGTGAAAACACTGAATCCTAATGACTCCACGACCAGGGAAGTTTGACACGTTAAAACATTCCTTAGGGCGAAGCAGGACTTGAACCTGGACATCCTGGATCAGACATAGGGACACTACCGCTGTTTCACAAGAGCCCCGAGAAGCCAAAAGGATTATGCTGTTTGATGTGATCTGCCAATCATAATTAATTGTTAATAAAGAGATTGATTCACAATAATTAACACCTATCATTAAGAGCACAAGTCTTTTGCATTAACAAGCATAAGGGGACTTTTTTTTCCCCATGTGTAGCTCAGTCATGATATAGTCTTCAAAGTGACTAAGGTGGAATCTTAAACTACAATGTCTAGTAGTTTCATTTTAGTACAAAATACCATCTAAGGAAATGAGTTTGCTGAGAACAACAACTTGAGGGTGAATGAGCCTCTGATGATCAAGAATATGGTTTCTTGTCCCAATTAAAGATGCTGGCTACCACTTTGCAGGCAGCTTGGGTAATTTTGTTTTATAAAACTAAGGGAAGTGCTTCTGTGTAAGTACAGATGCAGTAACAATGACACAGGTGTCACAGTGTTATAAATACTCCATGCTCCATCCTAAATTATATATCTCAAAATGAAGTCCAGAATAGCAAAACGGTGACTGACTAAGAAGAGGAGATGCCATTGAGAAAGTTGTAAGGTGCCTACAACTGGGTTCCAGGTACTGGCCAAGGAATGTGCCGGCTGCAGTATTTCATTATGGAACAAATCATCTACTAAAGAACGTGCCTAAACTACCTTGTTCAAATCTCTTACTCACTTAAAAGAGGATAATTTATGAACTGCACTTTTTGTTTTAAAAAAAACAACCTGTTCAGAGACATTGTTGTACTCCTCTGGAGAAGGTGGGACTTGAACCCAGGCTGCCTATCTGAGAGGTAAGAGCAGCACCACCCTGCCACAAGGGCATTTTTGCCAACTGCCTCAGTATGATACTAAATGAAATACATGATTAACTAATTTGTGGCTAGGTTCGGTTCCAGCATCAGTGATTCCAAGCACCTTTATGGATGTAAGACTTTAAGATATGGATGATTTTCTCACTCTTGGGCATTCTTTTATTTCTGCTGTTTAATTCTCGGTTTTGTAACCAAAGATGTCACTGGAGAATGGTGACTTTGTACACCTTTCATGGTACTCATGTGTTCCTATACTTGAGTACAAGTGACAATAAATTCTATCATTCGCACTCTATCATTGAGTCCTGACTGAGCCAGCCAGACTATTTCAGAGCATGCCTCACATAGCTTTTCCAACTTGACTCTCAGCTCCACACTGCGGCTGTAAAAGTTTTTCATCCTCTTGTCCCCAGCTGGTGCACCATTCCTGATGCTTTTCTAATCATCAGCAGGAATTAGTGTTTGCTGACTAGCGCTGTGACTAATAACCTCCATGAAAGAGATCAGACGCAAGGGAGTAGCAAAGTCCTTGGTGAAGATTGTGAATGATTTGATTTATTTATTTATTGTCATGTGTATCTTGTTACAAAATACATTGAAAAGTGTTGGGTAGTGTTGCCACTCTCCGACACTGTTTTAAAAGACAGAAAAATAAACCAAAACATAGAAATATAAAAGCAGAAAAATGAAGAAATAAAGGAAGTGTCCAACCTTACAGTGCTTTTTGTTCGTGCTTTGTTATGGGCCAAGGGTTGTTTGGCTAAGCATAAGCACACTATCACTGCTGGAACAAAAATAACCCACTCATCAGTACCATTTTGACTCCACTGATGCCCTCGCCACTATGACTCCTCGCTGGTCCTCGCCAATGCAGACAACACTGAACCAGCCCAAACTCGACTCCACCACTCCCTGGAGTCCTCTCTGGACCCACCGCGCCAATGCAGCTGCTGCTGGATCTCAGACTGGGCCCAAATATGCACCCGCTGCCACCCCTAGAAAGCTGAGCTCGACTCAGACGCTGCCATAAATCCAAACTCGCCTCCATAGCAGCAGCAATGAGTCAGCACTAGGGCTACCATGATGATGCAGATCCCATCGGGAACCCAAATGCACCTCTGATGCTGCATCACTGTGCTGCTGGGCCTTCTCGAGTCTATGCTGCTGGGCCTTCTCGAGACCGAACTGCTGGGCCTTCTTGAGTCTGTACTGCTAGGCCTTCTCAAGTCTGTGCTGCTGGACCTACTCAGGTCTGTGCTCCCGCCCCTACTCAGGTCCAAGCTGCTGGGCCTATTTGTGTTCATGCTGCTGGGCCTACTCAAGTCTGTGCTTCTGGGCCTTCTCGAGATCGAACTGCTGGGCCTTCTTGAGTCCGTACTGCTAGGCCTTCTCAAGTCTGTGCTGCTGGACCTACTTGGGTCCATGCTGTTGGGCCTACTCAAATTCACACTGCTGGGCCTTTTCAAGTCCATGCTGCTGAGCCTACTCGAGTCCAAGATGCTGGGCCTATTCGGGTTCTTGCTGCTGGGCCTACTCAGGTCCACGCTGCTGGGCCTATTGAGGTGTGTACTGCTGAGTCTTCTTGAGACTGTACTGCTCGGCCTTCTCATGTCCATACTGTTGGACTTACTCAGGCCCATGCTGCTGGGCCTACTCAGGTCAGGCAGCATCCAAGAAGCAGGAAATTGATGTTTCGGGCAAAAGCCCTTCATCAAGAATGAGGGCTTTTCTGATGAAGGGCTTTTGCCTGAATTATCGATTTTCCTGCTTGCATGCTGCCTGACCTGCTGTGTTTTTCCAGCACCTCGCTCTCGACTCTGACATGTGAAGACACACTTCATTGGTGAGGACTATATTCATCGGGCTTTGGAAGAATGAGTGGGGGATCTAATATAAGCCAATGAAACTCTCACAGGATTATACAGGGTAAAGGTAGGAAGTAGGTTCAGGTTTTGCAATGCAATAATAGCACCAGGCCATCAGCTCCCACATACGACCCAGACTGTCAAGGCATCTGACCCTGAGGGAGCCTGACATCACACTCTCACAATAAGCACTGCACCAATTGCTTCAGATTTTCAGCAGGCACCCACTTTCCCTGATTCTTCCATATTATTAAACCCCTGGCTTCACACCTCCCTACCTCGGTGATTTCCTCCAACCCCACAACTCTGGCCTCCTTAGCATCCTTCCAGCAATTGGAAGCCCTACCTTCAGCTGCCAAACCCTTAGCTCTGGAATTCACTTCTTAAAAACAGAGCGTGCAAAATAAACTCAACAGGCCTGGCAGCATCTGTGGATAGAGAACCAGGTAAAGTACATTCAGTCCATTAGGACTGTTCTTCAATACCCCAAACTCCAAAGAAAAATCAAATGGGACCCAAATTTTAACAAATGCTGCCTGACCTCTTGATCTCTCCATCGCCCTTTCCATTTTTCAGACACTCTTTAAAACCTTTGAAGCTTTCAGCTATTGCCATGTTGCTTGGTGTCAAATCTAGTTTTATAATAACCCATAAGTGTGTTAGGATTAGTTATAGCTGCAATGTAGATTTATTGGAACATAGAAAATAAGAGCTGAAGTAGGCTATTCAGCCCTTTGAGCCTGCACAAAAATTCAATCTGATCAACCAACTCAGTCCCCTGTTTCAGCTTTCTTCCCATACCCTTTGATCTCTTTAGCCCTAGGAACTATATCTAACTTGTTCATGAAAACAACTACTGTTTTGGCCGAGGCCACTTTCTATGGCAGAGAATTACACAGGCTCACTACTCCCCAGATGAAGAAATTTCATCTAATTTCAGTCTTCAATGGCCTGCCCTGTATCCTTAATCTGTGGCCTTTGAACTTCGACTACTGATCATCAGGAACATCCTTCCCACCTTTACCTTTACCCAATGGCATGCAATGGGCGCAAGTGGGCAGCAGAATTTCTTGGTGCAAAGAGCACCACAGATGCCATACTGTCCGGAGTTGGATACTGAGCGTGTTGTATGGGAGTCAGGAGAAGGCCTTGCAGATACCAGCGTCAGAGGAAGGATTTGATCAACCAAATGGACAGCCTGTCTGAAGGTGTAGGGTCAGGGCAGGAAATTTGCCTCTACCATGACTTTCATTTGATGAAGATCCTGACGACCATGTTCTCCAACTCGTTCAGGCTGACCATTTCCATCCAGAACACATTAAACCTCAACAATATTAGATATGCAGGTCACAGCTTCCATTGCACTATTAAGATCCTCTATTGACCATCAGGCAACTTGTCATAATGACTCTGAGCTCGTTGGTTGAAGGAAATTTGCAGAGTGTGCTCAATACTCACAGATCTGCCCTCCAGTGACCATTGGCAGGCTGAATAGATACCCTCTCGTAGCGCAGGAGCTTTTCCAGCTGCTCTCTGGAAGATAGCGTGTTACCTTCTCCCCAGTCACTCTAACACTACCCTTGTAGTTGCCTACTAGATTTGTTTCTGATTCATTCATGGGATGAGGGCAGAGCTGGCTAGGCCAGCATTTATCGTCCATCCCTGATTACCCTGAGGGTAGTTAGGAGCCAACCACATTGCTGTGGGTCTGGAATTACACATAGACTAGACCAGTAGTTGTTACAGGGGATTCTATAATTAGGGGGACAGAATGTATCCTTTTTGAGCCGGACCGGTGCCAGGTTGCAGAACATCTCCCACCGGCTTGAAAGGATATTGGAGCGGGACGGGGAGGATCCAGTTGTTGTGGTCCACATTGGCACTACCAACATAATCAAGACTAGAAAGGAGGACCTGTCTGGGAATATCAAGCACTAGGAAGGAAATTGAAGAACAGGTCATCGAGGGTCATAATCTTTGGATTACTACCCGAGCCACATGCTAACTGGTATAGGGATAAGAAAATTAGGGAAGTAAACACGTGGCTTAGAGATTGGTGTGGGAAAGAGCGATTCCATTTCATGGGGCATTGGCATCAGTTTTGGAACTGGGGAGATCTGTACCGATGGGACTGTCTCCACCTGAACCGATCTGGAACCAGTGCTCTGGTGAAAAGGAAATATAGGGTGGTCACTAGGGCTTTAAACTTGTGAGTTGGGGGGGAAGGGAAAGGGAAAGCAACAGGGAGTATGGAGTCAAGTAGGAAGATAAGCAGCAGGTTAGCATGTGTGCAGGGTTTAAGTTCAAGACAGACTAGGAATGAAGCAAAAAGGAAGGATACTTTAGGACATATTACAGAGATGTTGGAAATCATGGGGATAAGAAAATTAGCATTAAGATGTTTTACCTGAATGCTCGTAGTATTCGTAACAAAGTAGATGAATCAATGCCACAAATCATCGTGAATAATTATGATGTGGTAGGCATTACAGAAACATGGTTGTAGGGGTTCCTGGACTGGCAGTTAAACATCCAAGGATTTACAACTTATTGAAAAGACAGGGAGGTGGACGGAGAGGGTGGGGTTGTCTTGTTTGTTAAGAATGAAATTAAATCTATGGCACTGAATGACATTGGGTCAGATGATGTGGAGACTGTGTGAGTGGAGTTGAGGAATCACAAAGGCAAAAAAACCATAATGGGAGTTATATGCAGACCTCCCAGCAGTGGTCAGGACCAGGGGCGCAAGATGTTCTGGGAAATAGATAGGCCATGTCGGAAAGGCAAGGTCACAGTGATCATGGGGGACTTCAATATGCAAATGGGCTGGGTGAATAATGCTGCCGGTGGATCCAAAGAAAGGGAATTCATGAAATGCTTACAGGATGGCTTTTTGGAACAGCTTGTGATAGAGCCCACAAGGGAGCAGGCTATGCAATGAGCCAGTCTTTATAAAAGATATTAAAGTAAGGGAACACTTAGGAGGCAGCAATCATAGTATGGTAGAGTTCAGTCTGCAGTTTGAAAGAGAGAAGGCAAAATCAGATGTAATGGTGTTACAGTTAAATAAAGGTAATTACGAGGGCATGAGAGAGGAACTGACAAAAATCGACTGGAAACAGAGCCTAGTGGGGAAGACAGTAGAGCAACAATGGCAGGAGTTTCTGGGTGTAATTGAGGATACAGTACAGAGATCCCCAAGAAAAGAAAGATTATCTGGGGAGGGGTTAGACAGCCATGGCTGACAAAGGAAGTCAGGAAATGTATCATAGAAAAAGAGAGAGCCTAAACAGTGGCCAAGAGCACGGGGAAACCAGAAGATTAGGAAGACTACAAAATCAAACAGTGGATAACAAAGAGAGAAATATGGAAGGAGAGGATCAAATATGAAGGTAAGTTAGCTGGTAATATTAGAAATGATAGTAAAAGTTTCTTGCAATACATAAGAAACAAACAAGAGGCAGAAGTAGAAATTGGGCCACTCCATATTGATGCAGCAAGGCGAGTGCTGGGAGATAAGGAAATAGTTGAAGAACTTAATAAGTACTTTGTTTCAGTCTTCACAGTGGCAGACATGAGTATTATCCCAACAATTAAGGAGAATCGGGAGCATAGTTGAGTATGGTGGTTATTACAAAAGAGAAAGTGCTGGAAAAGCTAAAAGGTCTAAAAATTGATAAATCTCATGGCCCCGATGGGTTACATCCTAGAGTTCTGAGGGAAATGGCTGAGGAAATAGCGGAGGCATTGGTTGTGATTTTTCAAAAATCACTGGAGTCAGGGAAAGTCCCAGATGATTGAAAACTTGCTGTTGTAACCCTATTGTTCAAGAAAGGATCAAGACAAAAAATGGAAAATTATAGGCCAATTAGCCTAACCTCGGTTGTAGGCAAAATTCTAGAATCCATCGTTAAACGTGAGACTTCTAAATTCTTAGAAGTGCAGGGTCGGATTAGAACAAGTTAGCATAGATTTAGTAAGTGGAGTTCATGCCTGACAAACCTGTTAGAATTCTTTGACGAGGTAACAAGTAGGTTAGACCAGGGAAACCCAGTAGATGTTATCTACCTAGACTTCTAAAAGGCCTTTGATAAGGTGCCTCATGGGAGTAAGGTGAGGGTCCATGGTGTTCGAGCTGAGCTACTGGCATGGATTGAGGATTGGTGTCTGACAGAAGGCAGAGGGTTGGGATAAAAGTTCTTTTTCGGAATTACAGCTGGTGACAAGTGGTGTCCTGCAGGGTTTAGTGTTGGGGCCGCAGCTGCTCACTTTATATGTTAATGATTTGGATGAAAGGACTGGAGGCATTCTGGCGAATTTCGTTGATGATATAAAATTAGGCAGACAGGCAGGTAGTTCTGAGGGGGTGGGGACACTGCAGAAAGATTTAGATAGTTTAGGAGAGTGGTCCTGGAAATGGCTGATGAAATTCAATGTGAGCAAATGCGAGGTCTTGACTTTGGAAAAAAGAATACGGGCATGGACTTTTTTTAAACAGTGAGAAAATTCATAAAGCCAAAGTACAAAGGGATTTGGGAGTGCTAGTTCAGGATTCTCTAAAGGTTGATTTGCAGATTAAGAAAGCAAATGTAATGTTGTCATTCATCTTAAGAGGGTTGAAATGTAAAAGCAGTGATGTGCTACTGAAACTTTATAAAGTTCTAGTTAGGCCCCATTTAGAATACTGTGTCCAGTTTTGGGCCCCACACCTCAGGAAGGACATACTGGCACTGGAGCGTGTCCAGCGGAGATTCACACGGTTGATCCCTGGAATGGTTGGCTTAACATACGATGAGCGGCTGAGGATCCTGGGATTGTATTCATTAGAGTTTAGAAGGTTGAGGGAAGATCTAATAGAAACTTATAAGGTAATGCATGGCTTAGAAAAGGTGGATGCTGGGAACTTGTTTCAATCAGGCGGGGTGACTAGGACCCAAGGGCACAGCCTTAGAATTAGTGGGGGTCAATTTAGAATGGAAATGAGGAGAAA
>NC_057736.1:39610689-39631973 GCF_004010195.1 Chiloscyllium plagiosum | reverse complement strand
ACGCAGAGGATGGTACGTGTATGGAATGAGCTGCCAGAGGAAGTGGTAGAGGCTGGTACAATTGCAACATTTAAAAGAAATCTGGATGCGTACATGAATATTTATTTATGTACCAATACCTTTGAAGTACTGTAATTGTACTAACCTCCATTGCCTCTGGCAGCTCATTCCATACATACACCATCCTCTGCATGAAAAAAATGCCCTTTATATCCCCTTTAAATCTTTCCTCTCACCTTAGAGGGATATGGGCCAAGTGCTGGCAGGTGGGATTAAATTGTGTTGGGATATCTTGTCGGCATGGACGGGTTGAACTGAAGGGTCTGTTTCCATGCTGTACATCTCTATGACTCTTTGACTTATACAGCACAGAAACAGACCTTTCGTCCAACTGGTTCATGCTGAACATAATCTCAAAGTAAACTAGTCCCACCTGCCTGCTCCTGGCCCATAACTCTCCAAAGCTTTTATAGTCATGTATTTATCCAAATGTCTTTTAAATGTTGTAATTCACACAGTAGTCTCAGATTGTGCATTAACGCACCTTTTACTTTCAGCTCCTGAAGTCCAGTAGTAAAAGAAATAACGTATACAAATGCACGTGGTCAGCTTAGCAATAACTCGCTGTAATTTGTTAACTGGCAACTGACCGTGTTTGCTGGGCTGTAGCTCTGACCATCTTTTTACGGCAGATTTTATATTAGCTGGGTGGTTCTGGGTTCTGACCTGTAAAGACTCGTCTTAATACAAAATGCCTAATTATTTGCCTAAACCATGGAGTAAAAGCCCATATGTCTGTTATCTAGCTCCTAAGAACCTCAGGACGCTTTTGCAATTACCTTTTATTTTTGATAAATTGGACCTTTACATCCTCTTCCCTTATTACACCCTTTGCTGTTCCCTATGATCAGCTCCTCAATGTCATTGAAACATCCCATTGCAATCCTTCAAAAAATTATGAGGGTCTTCATCCTTTGTGCGTTCCTCTTATGATACAGTTTTGTTTTGAGCTGTTTGCCAAGTCTCCGAATAAGTTGTACATAATGGCTGTCCCGTCCAGCATTTCTCATTTCTTATCAAATCAGTAACTCATGGGCCTCACAGCAGGTCATGCTATTGTCTTTGTTTCTTGTTGAGCTCCGATGATTCATTTCAATGCAATCTCTTCCTTATCTGTGAAAAACAGCTTGCAATTTGGCCGATTTATTTCAATTTGGGAAGTATTTTGGCCTTGCAAAGTATCCTGGGTGATCTCTTAAGTTGCAGCAAACCATCTGGCAGCAATATATATATATTCACAGATCCCAGCAATTGACACTTCCCTCTCGTGTACTTATAACATTCCTCTCTCAGGATCACAGTGTCACAGTGGCTGGGGTTGGGGGAGTGGGGGGAAGGTGTCCTGGTATCGTAGGTCCCCTTCCTCAGTTAGATCTGTTGTGTGGTAATCTGACCTGGAAGAGAAACAGCCCAAAATTCAAATGTAGTGTGTTTGTATATGTGTGATGCCTCAGAGCTGCAAGATGAGTCTGTTGTGTGAATAGTGCCTGTGACAAATGCAATAGTGTGAGGTGTGTGTAAATCAGGAGTTGGATTTAAAGTGTTAAGGTTGTGATGCTGATAATAATGAAGATTTGGAGATGCCGGTGTTGGACTGGGGTGTACAAAGTTAAAAGTCACGCAACACCGGGTTATAGTCCAACAGGTTTAATTGGAAGCACACTAGCTTTCGGAGCGACACTCCTTCATCAGGTGATAGGGACCGTCGCTCCGAAAGCTTGTGTGCTTCCAATTAAACCTGTTGGATAATAATGAAGTTATCGAGAAGCATTTTTGCGAGATGGGACCTTATCTCGACCATTTGTAGAGTCAGAGAGTTGTACAACACAGAACCTGACTCTTAGGTCCAACTTGTCCATGTTGTCCAGATATTCCAAATTAACCTAGTCCTGTTTGCCAGCATTTGGCCCATATCCCTGTAAATCCTTCTGATTGGAGTATGATTGAAATGAGGTTGGACAAGTGAATCTCATTGAGTATGAGTTCTCTGACAGGGGCTGTTAAAGTGGGCCAGATAGGGGGCCCTGGCTGACAGACAGAAACAGGAGACTCAGATAGGGTCCTTACTCTAGGAATTTGCTCTGAGCTAGCTGGTCAGAGTCCATGCACTATATATGTGTAAATAAAAGGTGACTTTGTGATGGGATACCAGCCTCTGTGCTGTTATGACCCCCTGTTATTTATGTACCAATGCCTTTGAAATGCTGTAGTTGTACCAACCTCCACCATTGCCTCTGGCAGCTCATTCCATACATACACCATCCTCTGCATGAAAAAAATGCCCTTTATATCCCTTTTAAATCTTTCCTCTCACCTTAAACCTATACCCAGTAGTTTTGGACTCCCGTACACTGGGAAAAAGAACTTAGCAATTCACCCTATCCATACCCCTCATGATTTTATAATTTGTGTCAAATAATTTACTTTTCTGTGGTGAAGGAATTATTTCCTTTCTCTCTAGCCACATTAATCTGATTTATTGACTCTCCTTTCTCATACGGGAAAAAAACATCTCTCTTTCACCTGCCCAGACCTCCAACCATGCAAGTCAGAGAGTGATTTTTGTTTATTTTTTTCTTCAGAAAATGTCGAGTCGAAAGATTATCTGACAAAACTTACAAGATGTGCTCGGGCTGTGATTATTCATTGTATTGGCAACTGGGAACACTCCGAATACACACAGTTTAAAATAACTCAAATTCAAATCACTTATAGCAGCACAGCCTCAGCTAAATGGCTGTTGTAATCATTCTGTCAATTCTGACCTCTGATCAGACTAGTGTCAGATCCAAAGTGTGGAATGGATCCATGCACTACATCATGTCGTGGTAAGATCCTGGAATCCATTGTGAAGGATGAGATTTCTGAATACTTGCAAGTGTATGGTAAAATAGGGCAAAGTCAGCATGTTTTCATCAAGGGGAGGTCATGCCTGACAAGTTTGCTAGAATTCATTAAGGAAGTAACAAGCAGGTTAGACCGAGGAAAGCCAATGGATATTACCTACCTGGACTTCAAGAAAGCCTTTGACAAAGTAACGCACAGAAGGCTACTGAGTAAGATAAGGGCCCACAGTGTTGGAGGCAAGGTGCTAGCATGGATAGAAGCTTGGCTGTCTGGCAGAAAGCCGAGAGTGGGGGTAGCCAGTGGCAGCCAGTGACAAGTGGTGTTCTGCAAGGCTCAGTGTTGGCACAACGTTTCACTTTATACATTAACGATCTAGATTAAGGAACTGAGGGCATTCTGGCGAAGTTTGCAGACGATACAAAAGTAGGTGGAGGGACGGGTAGCATTGAGGAGGCTAGCGGGCTGCAGAAAGAATTGGACAAGATAGAAGAGTGGACAAAGAGGTGGCAGATGGAGCATAACGTGGGAAAGTGTGAGGTCGTGCACTTTGGTAGGAAGAATAGACGTATGGACAGTTTTCCAAATGGGGAGAAAATTCAGAAGTCTGAAGTGCAAAAAGGCTTGGGGGTTCTTGTCCAGGATTCTCCCAAGGTAAATGTGCAGGTTGTGTCAGTAGTTAGGAAGACAAATGCAATAATGGCATTTATTTTGAGAGGACTTGAATATAAAAGCAGGGATGTACTTCTGAGGTTCTATAAGGCTCTAGTCAGACCACCTTTGGAGAATTGTGTACAGTTTTAGGCCCCATATCTCAGGAAGGATGTACTGACCCTGGAGTTCATTCAGAGGAGGTTCAGGAGAATGGTACCAGGACTGAAAAGTTCAATGAGGAATGTTTGAGGACTCTGGGTTTATACTTGACAGCGTTTAGAAGGATGAGAGGGGATCTAATTGAAACATACAGAATACTGAATGGCCTGGACAGAGTAGATGTTCGGAATATGTTTCCATTGGTAGGGCAGACTAGGATGTGAACACATGGCCTTAGGTTAAAGGGAAGACCTTTTTGAATGTAGATAAGGAGAAACTTCTTCAGCCAGAGAGTGGTGAATCTATGGAATTCATTGCCCCAGAAGGCTGTGGGGGCCAGATCATTGAATATATTCAACACCGACAAAGATAGTTTCTTGAGTTTCAAGGGGATCAAGGGTTACGGGGAGTTAGAGGGAGAATGGGGTTGAGAAACATATCAGCCATGATTGAATGGTGGAGCAGCCTCAATGGGCTGAATGGCCTTATTTCTACTCCTATGTCTTGTGGTCGTACGGTCTTATGTTTGAGTGGAATTTTCTGACCCCCTTGTGGTTCTGCGTACTGTGGGGATTGGCCTGCCATTCCCAAGTGCCTTTTATTGTCTTCAACTATCTGCATCAACAGACACAAATCCCAAAGCTGTTCAACTCTTCATGTCATTTGGCTCGCTGAATAATATGGAAGCTCAAAAGTACTGTGACATTGTACAGTTTATTTGATGATAATAAACAGAATTCTGGCATTTTTTTTAACTCCGTGATATCCCAAATCTTTCTTTTATACCATTTAAAATTTTATCCTTATGAATGAGGAGCATGGATAGGGAGAATAGTCAAATTCTTTTCCCCAGTGTTGGAGAGTCCAAACTAGAGGGTATAGGTTTAACGTGAGAGGGGAAAGATTTAAAAGGGACCGAAGAGGCAACCTTTTCATGCATTGGGTGGTGCGTGTATGGAATGAGCTGCCAGAGGAAGTGATGAAGGCTGGTACAATTACAATATTTAAAAGCCAGCTGGATGGGTATATGAATAGGAAGGGTTTAGAGGCATATGGGTCAAACAATGACAAATGGGACTAGATTAATATAGAATATCTGTTCGGCATGGACGAGTTGGACTGAAGGATCTGTTTCAGTGCTGTACATCTCTATGACTGTATAACTATTAGATTAACAATAAAATTCTAATTCTGGGTGGCATGAAGCTTGTAAAGTGGAAGAGTGGCAGAAACTCAGCAGGCCTGCCTCAGCATCTGTAAAGTGTGAAACTATGTTAACATTTCGAGTTTAGCGACTCTTCTTCAGAACTGAAGTAGAAAAAGTATCAGTCCATGGCATTGTAAAGGTGGGTTCAAAAACAGATTGGGCATAATCAAAACTGTGCGGGGATAATTAATGCTGAAGGAATGGTTAAGGCTGCCACACTGGAAGTAAAATTATCTTTCGGCGATACAGTAGAGCAGGGATATCGAATTGATCATATTCATAGACATCTTTCCCAATTTTCATTTCATTTTCATCTCCTCTACCCTGCTGTGCCCATTCATCAGAAAATAGGAGATCAATAAGGAAACAGATTAAACTATGTCAGTAGGCATTGGAAATGTATCAAGCAAGATAAATTCATCTATGTAATTGCTGTGCAAGAATTTATTTAGGTCAGGTAAATCCTAGTTCCCATTTCCTAAGGACTGTGTATATTCTACAATCTATGGACTACAAAAATGTGGAGACAGACATTTTTAATTAAATGATGAAGAATTGCTTACATGATACATATTACATAATGATCTCTTCCCAGGTCAGCCAGTCACAGAACTGAAATAAGGTGATATCTAACCCTGCATAAATCACACACATTGCCCAATGAAATAATGTAGAAAATGCCTCTTTGTTGGATATGTCTTCCTAACTTGATGTAAAATTCAGTCCAATATACAGTAGCGTCTCGACATACGAAGGACCCCGTTCACAAACAAATCAGTTTACGAACAGGATTGTACGTAAAATTTTGCTTCAACATATGTACAAAATTCAAGGTACGAATGAAGGGACAAATGCAAAAAGCCCGTGTGCGACCACGTGGTTTCATTGTTCTGTTTTGCTACGCGCTTGTTGAACGCAAAAGCTCTCGGCCCCCGCGTGATCTCATTCAGTTCGTCTTTGGCACATGCGCTGTGAACAGCTGTCCAACCATTCTTACGCTATCCGAGCAATGGGAATAATTGATTCAGTTTGCGAACTTTTTGGTTCGCGAACCAGGTCCCGGACGGATTAAGTTCATAAGTCGAGGCGCTACTGTAATAATTGTCCTCACATTAAATAACTTCAACATTTTGATTCCAATCTCACCTCTCAATCTGACCATGAAATTATGAGTCCAATATTCCTCATTATTCCTCCTGGAATAATTTTTCTCCTGTTAATGAAGTAAAAATTTTTTTTTAAAATTTGAGAAAACATTTGAGATATTGTAATCTCAGTGGCAGTGCCAGAATCAATCTGGAGTCTTAATACAACATGATTTTAGATCAGTAAACGATTCACATTTTTAGGACCTTAATTGCTGATAAATGATGATGAAATATGATAGAATTTTACTCCTGATTTTTGTATTTGCTTAATCCAAAATATTTGATAAGCTCAGTACTTCCTAAAATGAGGTAATATAAGCAGTGTAAACTGAAATCTTTACTCACCTGGCCTTTGGTACACTTGACTTTATTGGTCAGTGCATTGAGTGTAGGAGTTAGGATGTCATATTGCAGCTGGACACAACATTGGTTAGACCACTTTTGAAATATTGCATTCAATTCTAGTCAACATGCTATAAGATAGATGTTGTGAAACTTGAAAGGGTTCAGAAACGATTTACAAGGATGTTACCGGTCTTGGAAGGTTTGAGCTATAGGAAGAGGCTGAATAGTCCGGGACTATTTTCCCTGGAGTGTCAGAGATGAGGGGTGACCTTATAGAGGTTTATAAAATCATGAGAGTCATGGTTTGGGTGAATAGTCAAGGTCCTTTCCCAAATAAAGGGAGTCCACAACTAAAGGGCGTAGGTTTAAGTTGAGGGGAGAAAGATTTAAAAGCGACCTAAGGAGCAATTTTTTCAGAGCGTCGTGCCAGAGGAAGTGGTGGAGACGGGAACAATTACAACATTTAAAAGGCATCTGGATAGGTATATGAAAAGGAAGGGTTTTGACGGAAATGGGCCAAATGCAAGCAAATTGATTTAGATTAATGTAGAATATCTATTTGGTATGGAAGGATCTGTTTCCATTCTGTACATCTCTATGACTCTATGACCTCTATGACTCTCTGACCATGTATTAGGTTCATCAAGTGGGATGTAGAGCGTTATTCACTTTGCTTTTCCTGGGTGCAATTCCAACTCCTCTGGTGTTGGTGAGATAGCACCTGGATTCCTTTCTACACTTTCAGTCTCTGTATTTAAATAAAAGGCTATATCGGTATCGGTGACAGTTCAGAGGAGATTCTGCAGTTGATTCCGAGAATGAAGGAATTAACTTATCAAGAACAGTTAATTGGTTTTAGACTTTATTCGTTAGAGTTTAGAAGAATGAGGGACGATCTTATTGAAATGTTTAGGTGTCTGAGAGGCTTGTCAGGGTAAGATGTTGAGAAGATGTTTCCAGTTGTAGGGAAGTCATGAACAAGGGGACATAGAATGAAAGGAATTTAACCCTGAGATGCAAAGGAATTTCTTTTCTCAGAAGTAAGTGAATGTCTGCCTACCCCAGAAAGTTGTGGAAGCTGGATTACTAAAAATATTTAAAGAGGAGTTAGTTTGAATTTTGAAATATCGACAAGCTGACTGCTGTGCTGAGCTGGCATGAAAGATGAGTTGAGGCCTGGCAGATCAGTCATGATTTTGTTGAATGGTGGGACCATTTTGATGGGCAAACTGGATGTTTTTATGTACATTCGATTTCTTCCAGTTTCCAAAAGATCTATCACTCAAGAGCTGTTCCTCTGACTAGCTCCCACATTTGCCCTGATCAGTGATTTACTCCTCAATGTCTCCAAAATACTGGCTTTCATTCATCTTCATCTTAAGGCTTTACATCCACCACGGATGTGTTCCACCATGTTCTTTACATCCACCACGAACCTGTTCCACCATGTTCATTATTGCACTCTGTCAACAACTTTAGGGATCTTGGTTTCGATGTCTGCTAGATTGTGGTTTATTTCTTGATCTTCCTTTGCTTTTTTCACCTTTTAACTCTCTCAAATTTCTAATTTTGACCCTGAACATGGATATTTCTTCACGGGTGCTCCAAGCTGACTCCCTAATATCTATAACTTCATTCAACTCAGGAACTAAGACCTTTCATTTGGACTGTTTTACACTGTTTACTTCCTGTCCACCATTTGTGAGCAGGACATGTCTTCCCCAATCTCTCCAACACACTCCACTACAACTGTCCCACTCCACTACAACTGTCTCACTGCTCTACAACTGTCCCACTCTTTACTTCCTGTCCACCATTTGTGAGCAGGACATGTCTTCCCCAATCTCTCCAACATGCTTCCCCTTCTCACACGTTTCCACATCCACAAGCCCATCTTACAATTACCTCTATTTTCTCTCAACCCCTCTCAGGTCACTGGGCCTTATGTCCTCCTTCTTTGTAGTTTATCAAAGTCATTTTCATTTCTCTCCTCTTCAGTACTTTGCACACTATATTCCAAACCATCATTACTGTTTTCCTCAGACCCAACCTTGAATTTGTCTTGAATAATCTACAACCACCCTCTTGACCTGTCTTGACTCCCACTACTCAGAACTAACAGAGCAATAAGAACTTCTCAATCTCTCCTGTTTGAGGAGAATGCCTCTTATTGTTTCGAGATCAGTAGAAATTGCAGGTGCTTCATTTATTATTCTGATTGAAGTGGGATTTGTCACTCCCAGTTTCATGAACTTCTTCAAAGTCTTTTCCATCCCATCCAACCACTACTGTCCCTCAGAGCTCTGGCAGTGGATTAACAATTACTGTCTCTGTTTTTCAGTGGTTAAACATGCTAATTAATACAAACTGTTACTGATGATGATTATTCTATAAGAAAGGTATCCAAACAAGTCGATAATTTTCAATGAAGCATAACTAGGGATACAACTTGGCTTTTATTGTGACCTGTTTTTTAATCATTCTTCGGAATGTGGGTGTCTCTGTTTAGACCAACTTTACAGGCTTTCCTTGGTTGCCCTGGCGAAGGTGATGTTAGAATAAACTCTTCTACTGCTATGAACTGAGCTGAAGATGTTGCCATGCATCCATTGCCCTTATTCTACTGATTTGTAGAACGCAAGGGCTTGTAAGGTGTTGCTACACAATGTATTGACAACTTATTACACTACATCTTACAAATGCACACACTGCTGTCATAGGACATTGATGATGAGTAGGCACTTAAGCCAATACAGTATATGGAGTGCAGACAAGTAGTGTAGTGTGTGAAGGGATAGTAAGTGCTGTTAGAGCTGCACACATTTTGTCAAGTGAAGAGTATGTGTCACGGTGACTTCAGTGGCTAGCACTGCTGCCTCACAATGTCAGGGACCTGGATTCGATTCCACCTGTGGGCGTCTACCTGTGTGGAGTTTGTACATTGTCCCTGTGTCTGTGTGGATTCCCTCTGGGTGCTCCGATTTCCTTCCACAGTCTGAAGATGTACAGTTTTAGTGGATTGGTCAGACTAAATTGCCCATAGTATCCACCGATGTGCAGACTGGGTGGATGAGCCATGGGAAATATAGAGAACAGGTGGGTCTGGGTAGGATGCTCTTCAGAAGATCAGTGTAGACATGGTGGGCTGAATGGCCTTCTTCCACACTGTAGGGATATTATAACGCTCCTGACTTATGTGTTGTAGGTGCTAGGGAGTCTGATTTCAAATGAGTGTCAAAAAGTATGGCGTTGGAAAAGCACAGCAGGTCAGGCAGCATCCGAGGAGTAGG
The DNA here is from genome assembly GCF_004010195.1 of Chiloscyllium plagiosum. Classification (NCBI taxonomy): domain Eukaryota; kingdom Metazoa; phylum Chordata; class Chondrichthyes; order Orectolobiformes; family Hemiscylliidae; genus Chiloscyllium; species Chiloscyllium plagiosum. Next base: position 39,622,266 of record NC_057736.1, on the reverse strand, counting down.
ACAGTCGATGTTTCGGGCATAACCCTTCATCAGGAATGTTGGGAGGTGGGGTTGGGGGTAGGGATGGGGGCTGAGAGATAAATTGGGAGGGGTGTGAGGCTGGGGAAAGGTAGCTTGGCAGGTGACCGGTAGATGTAGGTGGGGGTGTTGATGGTGATAGGTCAGAGGGGAGGGTGGAGCAGATATGTGGGAAGGAAGATGGACAGATGGGACAGTTCAAGAGGGCGGTGCTGAGTTGGAGGGTTGAATCTGGAATGAGGTGGGAGGAGGGGAGATGAGGAAACTGGTGAAATCGGTGTGGATGTCCTGTGGTTGGAGGGTCCAAAGGCAGAAGATGGGGTGTTCTTCCTCCAGGCGTCGGGCAGCTTGGATTTGGCATTAGAGAAGGCCCATGACTTGCAAGTCCTTGGTGGAGGGGGAGTTGATATTGTTTGTCAATGTTGATTCTGTGAATGTTGACGGTTAGCGACAAATCAATTGTAATGCAGTTGAACATCAACGGGAGGGTTTAAACTCTTTTTTTTATGAGTGGAGATTGTCTTAATGCATTTGCACTCTATTATCACTTTCTGTAAAATAAAACTGAGGACTTAATGTATTCTTTTATAATTTTTTCAAGACTTCCAGTGAGCAGTGCGTGCACAACAAAAGAACCACGATATCTCCATATTGACTGTAAGCATATGTCTGTGAAGTACTGTACTGAGGAGCGCTGCACTGTTAGAGGTGCTGCCTTTACTAAAACGGAGGTCATCCGTTGAGTTTTGAAAAGGTGCCCTGTTACTATATACCTCAGTGGCCTGAGCAATAATTATCCCTCAACCAACAAGACTAAAAGGGCTTATGCTCGAAACGTCAACTCTCCTGTTCCTCGGATGCTGCCTGACCTGCTGTGTTTTCTTCAGTGCCACACTTTTCAACTCTGATCTCCAGCATCTGCAGTCCTCACTTGCTCCAAAACAGATAATCTGATCCTTATCACTTCACTGTTTGTGGGATGCTGCTGTGTACAAATGCATTGCAACATTGTCTGTATTTCAAAATAACTGAATTGGCTGGAAAGGGCTTTGAAACATGCTGAGGTTGTGAAAGGTGGAATTTTTCTGGGTCCACCTGGACTGTACAGAAAGGTGGCAGAGTGAGCTCAATTGGTATCAGGGTGGGGGTGCAAAAATCAGACTCTCAATGGCAGTTTGAAGTTTTAATTTTGCGTTTTCAGAACCTTTCAGGTAGGTTAGTTTTGGTAGGGAACTTCTTTTGTATTCATTACCCACCTCTGGCATTAATCCTCATTATCACATTGGAATTCCGTTCAAGGACAAAATCTTGATGAAAAAGAATGGTGACCAGGTATTTTCACAAACCTAACTATGTATATGAAGAAAAACAAATTTCTGGAGAAACTCAGCAGTTCTAGCCCCCATAAGGTGGCAGACGGAGTTTAATTTAGATAAGTATAAGATATTACATTTTAGTAAAAGAAACAAGAGCAGGATGCATACAATTAAAAAATAGGGCCTTGGATAGTTTCCTGAAGAAGGGCTTATGCCCGAAACGTTGATTCTCCTGTTCCTTGGATGCTGCCTGACCTGCTGCGCTTTTCCAGCAACACATTTTCAGCCTTGGGTAGTTTTGTAGAACAGAGAGATCCTGGGGGTTCAAGAACATAATTCTTTGAAGTTTGTATCATATATAGACAGGGTGGTTCAGAAAGCATTTTCCACACTTGCATTCATTACTCAGGCCTTTGAGTGTGGGAATTGGGACGTTATGTTGAATTTATACAAAATGTTAGTCGGGCCTCTTCAGGAGTACTATGTCCAGTTCTACTTTAGGAAGGATATTATTAAGCTGGAGACTATCAGAAAAGACTTATCTGGACTGGTGGGCTTGAGTTATAAGGAGAGGCTGGAAAGGCTAGGATTTCTTTCGCTGGAGTGTAGGAGATTGAGGGGTAATCTTATAAAAGTTTATAAAATCAGGAAGGGTATAGATGAGATGAATGGCAGGTGCCTTTCCCCCACAGTGGGGATTTCAAGACTAGGGGGCATATTTTTATGGTGAGAGAAGAAAGATTTAAAAAAAACACGAAGGTCAATTCTTTTGACACAGAGAGTGTTAAAAATGCATGTGTGTCACATGGACTTCCAGAGAAATTGGAGGATGCAGGTACAGTTACAAAGTTTAAAAGACATTTGGATAAGTACATGAAAAAGAAATGTTTGGAGGGATATGGGCCAAGCGCAGGCATGTGGGGCTAGTTCAGTTTAGGATAATGTTTGGCACAGACTGGTTAGACTGCTGTTTTACTCAATGACTCTGTGACTCTGGTGAGTACACACTTCTTCAGTGGTCTGGGTCCTTTATATATTTCTTTGCATGAACAACTATCATGTAACGAATGTGGGCTGAACAAGTTTGCCCAGTCAAGAGAATCACACTATTCAAGCAGGCACAAAGGGCCCAACACAAGGGGCTCAACAGACAAGGTGTGGTTAAAGGTGTGAAGCTTACAAAGTGTGGCAGGGAATTAACCTTAAAAGTCTTGATTGTTTGGGATTCCTGCAGGGCAGGATTAATATATGCCAAGAGCCTAAACTAAGTTAAGCTTAAAAAGGCCAATAGCATGTACAAAAAATGTATTACTCTAATAATGGAAAAGGAAAATAGAAATATAAAACCTCATATTAGTGACATCACAACAAAAAGCTAATAGCATAAATAAAACATGCATATAGTAATACACCTGTTATGACATATTTTCTAATATAAATACTTGACGATTTCTTAATTAACCAAAACAAAAACTTTTAATCTACAGCATCACGGTTAGTTACATAGACCAATATTTGCTAAATGAAAGCAACAATACAATCTGCATAAAATTTAAACATTTTATTTCATGATTTTTGGACAGCAGTCACTGATGATGTCCTTCGTTGATAACCTATGAAGTTAATCATTCTCTATACACACGATGTTTGTGCAGACAATATTTCTTGCATCATTGTTGTCTACAGTTCATTTTTGATGCTTTTCAGCTGTAAAAAATGACCTTTCCCCTGAGAAGTTTGCTACACTTAAACTCAAAATGAGCTGTAATATTATTTCTACATGAGGAAAAGTCAACTGAATCTTCCCTTGGATGATAACTTAATCTGAATCTCTATGCAATAAATGTTCTTTATGTTGATAACTTGCCTTGATGTTAGCTTAGAACTGGCTAGCACAAGGGGACATAGTGTTAAATTGAGGGTGATAGATGTAGGACAGATGTTAGAGGTAGGTTCTTTACTCAGACAGTAGTAAGGGCATGGAATGCCCTGCCTGCAACAGTTGTGCACTTGTCAACTTTACACTTATTGAAATGGTCATTGGATAAACATTTGGATGATAATGGAATAGTGTAGAGGGGTGTGCTTTAGTTTGGTTTCATAGGTTGGCGCAACATCGAGGGCCGAGGGATCTGTACTGCACTGGAATGTTCTATGTTCTAAGTGCTTTACTCCTCCATTGAGATTAAAAATATTGTCAGAATAATCGCTCATCAGAAGCTTTACTTCTTCAGACATTTCCAAAGCATCAAAATAAACCAACGGTGTAAATAATTTGCAATATTTTCATATATGACTGCCCTTATCTCTCAAGTTGGCTTCCAGGAATAAAAGACTTTACTTGAAACCTATATCTTAGAGAAAACGTTTCATCAGTATTTCATCAGATGGTGCAATACCTTCATTGACTTCCTTTTTTCATTATTTTACCCTTATTCACATCCTTATTGTTTACAACAATCAGGCTTTATTTTCCTTTTGAGTTCAATTTCAGCAAACTCTTCACAGGATTCTTTCAAGAAGTGAGAAAGGGACATGTAAAATGTTGCACATATACTGTGCACTATGTGCCTAAGGCCCTGCTAGTTTTGTGGAATTGACTTAACAAACAATTCCAACATTCCTACATTATGAAGATGACATAGCGCATCAAAATTGAACCCTAACTCTTAGTTATGGCTGAACTAGCCTTTGTATGTACTTAGTGTCAGGGAGATATTTGGTAAGGTTGAATCAGAACTCAAAGTTATTTGAATACTGCCCATTATTTTGCACAGCCAGAGAAGAATGTGTTGCACAAGAGTGAAAAAAATTACTGCCTGAGGCCGCAATCAACTGCAGCATGGAAAGCGTGATTCCGCGAATATCCAACCCATAGAATATACAGACCATACTTACCTTTCCCCAGAGTTTTGCTGCATGCCATTGTACCTTCCTCCCATGTTTGCTGCATAATCATTTAACAATCCTCTGTGCTAACTGAAGTCAACCTTGCAGTTATTGCCCAGACAATCCTGCACTATGTTGGACATACTTTCACTACTATGCTTTTCAAAGTCAAGATTTGGAGGTGCTGGTGTTGGACTGGAGTGGACAAAGTCAAAGATCACACGATACTGGGTTATAGGAGAAAGTGAGGTCTGCAGATGCTGGAGATCAGAGCTGAAAATGTGTTGCTGGAACAGCGCAGCAGGTCAGGCAGCATCCAGGGAACAGGAGAATCGACGTTTCGGGCATAAACCCTTCTTCAGGAATAAGCCCTTTCGGGCATAAGCCCTTCTTTATAGTCCAACAGGTTTATTTGAAAGTGCAAGCTTTCAGAGCCCCAAGTCCTTCCTTAGGCAACAAGCAAGAGAGAATACATCGGACACAGAATTTATAGTAAAAGATCAAAGGGTTATACAACTTATGTGAGTGTATTGAACAAACCTAGATGACTATTAAGTCTTTAATCAGTTAGAATGGAGGTTCAGGTTTTGATTGATTAATGTGTAAATCCCTGCCTCAAGATAACTTCAGGTTTTATCAGAATAAAGGTGACACCTCAGGTCAGACAATGCATTTTTAGTGTGAGGCCATGTTTCAGGTCTGTTTGTATCTCATCCTGGAACCAGACAGGTTCTATTTCTAAAGATTTTCAGTATTATAATTTGGTAAGTCAGACAACGATTTTTAGCACTGTCTATGTACAATTATACGAAGAAATCTGGATCTTGCTGTCAATGACACCGCACTCCTCCACAGATTGTGTTATTGTGATCTTACTGCTAGGTTTAATGTTGAAATGGTTGCAACAGTATGAGCCTAGAGTATCTACATATCATTAATAAAGGTCTCTATTGGTAGCACTCTTCCCTCTGACCCAGAAATCTTCAAGTTCACGAGCCATTTCAGGACCTGAAGATATAAATCAATTCACAGTCTAACGCAGTCTTCCACAAGTATGGCATTATTGGAAGTGCTTCTTTCTGATAAGGTGTCAAACTGAAGCCCTCTCTATCCTCTTGGGTGGATATAAAAAGTTCAGAAGCACTATCTGAAGAAGAGCTAGAGAGTTACCTTCCAATATTTATACTTCAATCACCTTCACAAAATAAAATGATCTCATCAATACTAAACTGATCCATCTAGGAGCTTGCTCTGTGCCAATCGTGTCCCTTGTTTCTGACAATCCAAAATGACTTTATTTCCAACTTGGCTGTCAATTGCTTTCAGGCACTTGGGGATTGTGGGAAATGTTATATAATTGCATGTCTTTCTTTTTAAAGCGAGTTTAAAAGTGCACGTGGGTTTTTAATGAATTGATATTATTTTAAATCAGCCTCTTTGGCCCTGAAAAACAAAAATCAGCAAGTACAGAGTTTCAATCCTTCAGAGGAAAAAAATTGGCATTGAATATTTTTAAAAACAATAACAATTATTTAATACCCACTTATTCTGTTTGTCTCTTTAATCTCCCTCTGTTGAATATACATGTATCTCCCGAATCATTTTGATTTTTGGACAAAAAAATACAGTCTTCTTTATGGTTCATGGCTTCACATTCAGACTCAGTGAAGTTATTTAGTCTAATTAATGGATGAGCCATGCCATTTTGTATACTGCACCCATATGCCATAGCTCTACTATAGGAAATACACCATTGGAGCAGATGCCAGATTAGAGAACATCTTACACTGATAAGTCAGCACACTATATGTGGTTAACAACTCGTGAAGTGAAATACAAGCAATGTTTCTTAACACTGATTTCAAAAATGAGTTTTGTCTTGGTGCAGGCAGGTTGACTTATTTGCTATATTTTTGAGAAATAAAGCCATCATTTCAGGCCTTTGATCTCTTTTATCTCTTTTCCAAAATGTCTGGTGAAGATTGAAGAAATTAAAATCTCTTCCAGTGATTAATTTCTTCCAGAATCTTCTGGAGCTTAACAATAATATCTATGGTTTATATAGTGAAAAGGTAGGACTGGACCATCAGCCCAGAGTTTATTCCATTATGAAAATTGATTAAATTATAGTCAACAGACCTAGTAGTTTATGAGTTGGAACATACGAAATAAGAGCAGAAATAGATGATCAGGTCTCTCAATCCTGTTCCACCATTCAATACTATCACATCTGGACTGTATCCCAGCTCCAGTTTCCAACCTGCTCCCTTATTCCCTGAGAAATCAAAAATCTGTATATCTCAGTTTTGACTTTATGCCATTGTATTGCATCTACAATTCTCAGTGGTAGAGAATTCCAAAGATTTAAAAAGTCCGAAGTCACACAACACCGAGTGTCAACAAAAATTTAAAACTCACTGAGTGAAGAAATGCCTCCTAATTTCAGTACAAGATAATCAGCTTCTTATTCTGAGTTTATGCATTTATGTTTCAGTTCCACAACCTGGGGAAACAACCTCGCATTGTCTAGATCCCTGTTAATACTCTTCAGAATCTTATGTTTGTCAATGAGACCATCTTTTATTCTTCTCAACTCCAGAAAGTATAGGTCCAATTTACTCAGCTTCCCATCACAGGACAACCCTCTCACCCCAGGGTCAAATCTGATGAACATTTGTTGTAACTCCTCAAATACAAACATATTCCTCCATAAATAAGGAGTTCAACCCAGGTTGCACATGTGCTTTTAAGAGAAATTAACATTTGGGATCTTGTTTAGATTTCTTTCAAATGTTAAGTTCCATCTAACTTTTCACTGTCCCAATTAATGCCAATTTATTAGAAAGTAAATACCATGCAACAGCAATCTAATGGTTAATGTTGAAAGTTTATTTCAGAAAACAAAGTGATTTATATCCTGTTCCTATTTTAATATTCCAGATTGCACATGGCAATATGGCAACAGGGTCTTTAAACAGGATCATTCTCAATGAACAACTCAATATTTTTGTATCTCAGCTTTTGAGACTGTTATTATATTAAAAAGCTGAACATGTTGCTTTGCCTGTGCAAAGACTTTTGATACATGGACAGATTGATTATTGTCTGGGCACTGTACTTTAATATGATTGTTAAATTAGGCCACTAGATGGTATGTAATTTTGACTGGCTTTCTAACTTCTGAACTGATCGAGAGGTAAGTCCCCATTTTAATTTTAGCAGACAGCAGCTGATGAAATCCTAAACTATTTCGGATATTTCTCTTAGAATGGATGATAATTGCTTGGAAAACTGTTCTTCCATGTTCTTCCCTTTCTTGCAAAAGGCATTTGCACAGGAAGGGTTTGAAGGGATATGGACCAAATGCTGGCAAGTAGCAATAGATTTATTTAAGATACCTGGCCAGCATAGGCAAGTTGGACCAAACGGTCTGCTTCCATGTTATACATGACAATGACCCTATGACTCTAGCTCAAGGTGCATTTTGTCCACCTCTCTCTCCATCAGCATGGCCTCATACTATCTCAGAGCTGTCTTGACCCCAGTTTTATGAGGAAGAGTTCATGGTTACTGGACTGAAAGCATTACCTTTGCTGTCTCTCCACAGGTACCTCCAGACCTGTTGAGTTTCTCCAGCAAGTTCTGCTTTTGCACTCTGTGTCACACAAAAGCAATGCTGTTGGAATTTCTTCTATTCAAAGCACAATCATTTAAAATGATGTTGGAATAAATAATTAATTTATCATTGGAGCATACAGCATACAGTTAATTAAATTATTTGTGGAAGCTATCAACATGAAGTGGAAAATAATGTTTTGGTGATTTGAAGCTGTGATAGCGGAAATCATTGTCACATTTGTAAGATTATGTATTTGAGATAACTTGACCAAACTCAAAAATTTACCAAATTTTACCAACATGATTTGAAAGGCCAAAGTATTGTTTCCAAGTTAACTGTAATGCTGAATTCTGCAGGCTGTCTTTCATATGTAGGAGATATCTTGAAGAGGTAGGCTCATCTCTAAATGCTAATTCTTATGAAGATCTAAGTGCTTGTTTGATACTGGCTCATCATTGAGAACAGCTTTGGAATAACTTTACAGAGGCTCCTATCCCATCACTAAGTCACTCTTTATTTACACATTGAGAGTCCTTAACACTGGTCTGGGTCCCTCAGAGGTAGCTGTTAGAATGAACAGGATATATGACACTCCTATTCTTTTTTTTCCTGGACATGTCAGTTTTTATTAAGTGTTCATTTGTTGTCATTCTACACTTTGTTGAAGGCTGCAACATCAACAGATTGGACATAATCTTCAAATGCAACAATAGCTTCTTCCAGCATAGCTGTTCCCACCTTGTCATCTTCAACTACACATTGAAGCTGTAGCTTTTTGATGCCATTGCCCACAGGAACCAGTTTGGAGGCACCCCAAAGTAAGCCATCCATTGTCACTGAACGTACACACTCTTCCAATTTGACCATATCAGTTTCATCATCCCATGGCTTTACATCCAACAAAATGGATGATTTCGCAATAAGTGCTGGCTCTCAACTGACCAGTATCCCAGCTCCCCAGGCACTCCTTGTATACAAACAGGCAGGAATCTTAACAGCTAACATTTCAGCTTATTAGAAACATTAGTTTTGTCAGATTCAATTAATTCACACCACTGATTCAGTCGAAAGATGGTGAATTGAAATCATCATTACACTGTTCTTATCTGTCAGCAAGGGATCCTAGATTAACAGCCCCAAACAGGGAATTCATATTCTCTGAGAATCATCTAGCTGACCTTGTTACAATCACTACAAGCTCAATGCATAATTCTATTCACTGATGATTGCCTTGCAGGAAGTTATGGAACCGACCATCGGAAATAGTAGGAGATTGGAAAAGCTTGAACATGCTACATATGCAAAAGGTTGGAACAGATCATGGAAGATGGAAGATCATATCAAGGAAGACTTTTATTTCATTGTTCAAATAGCAAAAAAAGGTGGTTGCACCTTTGGGCATTTTTTATTTCAAAGTGTTTTTATAAACCAATAAGATCTTGCCAATATAACAAGTGATGGCACCCTGAAAATAATTGTAAAATTATTGCATTTGCAGTCAGAATTACGCGACCTGACCAATCAGCCATTTGCATGTATATTTCTGTATCTAAATTCTTTTTTCAATCTGCTGAAGTGAATTTACCTCTCAGTGATGTGTCTGAGTGACTTGGCCATAGATCACAGTTCTTGGATCAGAAAGGGAGACCTCAGGAGTAATGCAGTGCATGGTTCCTAGTTCTACCTTTACTTTTTATTTTTCTGCTTCCTTTTTAACATTTTTAAATAACGTGTATGACTCAAACTTCAAGTCCATGTGACAACGTGCAACCTTCAGAATGGCTTCTGCAAATGCTGGGAAATTAATTTATAAGTTTCACAGAGTCAGTAGAAAACATCGGAGAGAGGCCAATCAAGACATTATAGTCAATTGTTTTTGTCCAGTGGAAACTGCTGATAGTAATCACTGAAAACAAACAAGTGTTTGAAACAATCAGTGTATGACACTGGACAATTAAGTAATACAGTAATGTTATCTGGATCGCACTTTCATGGACAGCATTGTCAGGCATCAAGCTGACCATTAACTTACTACCTCCTATATAGTATAAACTTGTTGCTCATTGTTCAAGTAATGCAGAGTCATAGAGTTATAAAGCTGTACAGCATGGAAACAGACCCTTCGGTCTAACTCTTGCATGCTGACCAGATGCCCTAAATAAATTTAGTTCCATTTGCCAGTATTTGCCCCATGTCCATCTACACCCTTCCGATTCATATATCCATTCAGATGCCTTTTAAATGTACCAGTCTCCACCACTTCCTCTGGCAGCTCATTCTACACACGCACCTCTCTCTGCATGAAAAGAATTGTACTTTAGGTCCCTTTTAAACCTTCCCTTTCTCACCTTAAACCTAGGTCCTCTAGCTTTAGACTGCCCCAGCCCAGGTAAAGCACCTTGGCAATTCACTCTATTCACACCTCTCATGATGTTATAAACTTTGACAAGGTCACCCCTCAGCCTCCGATGTTCCAAGGAAAATAGCCCCATCATATTCAACCATCCCCCCGAGCTCAAACCCTGCAACCATGTTTCAGTAGAGCAGACTGATAAAAAGCATTTTAATGAATTTCAGAGGTATATGATGGGAATGTTTTGATGTATGAATTAAATTTGACCTCTGAATCAGAAATGGCTTTGTGAGTTTGACATCTGCAATGACCTTGAATGGAATATTTCTGTTGAGGTTTGAATGGTTATTCCTGAGTATTTAATTAACCTCTGCTTTGGAAGATCTGCACATAATTCAGTTCAAAAAAGTTCAATTGACAAGATTGCCATTTAACCTTTTCAAAGAATCTGCATTCTTTGTTCTAAGTTTTAAAACTGACCGTTACTGTTCTGTAATTTTCCCAGTATATATAACTAATTTGTTTATGAACCTGTTTGGTGTGACTAGGTCATACGCACAGCCTCTAAAGAAGAATTTGAATCCCAACCTTTTGGTTTAGAGGTGATGGCACTACCACTGAGCTCAGTAAGGCTAATTTTCATGATTTCTCTGAACATTGATTAAAAAGAGAGGCATGTTGCCAAAACTTTTAATCTTCTCCTCTCCTCAGCACAAATGCAAGAATGCTAGATTTCAAACCATCATGAAAATTTACATTACAGGAGAAACAAGTGTTAACTGTCGACTGTGATTTGGCCTATTAGACCATAAGACCCTCGGTCCCTCAAGCCTGCTCTGCCATTCTATAGGATCTTGGCTGATCCGACATTCCTCACATCCATTTCCCCGCCAATTCTCCTTAACGTTGTGGTTCTGTTCGCCGAGCTAGGAATTTGTGTTGCAGACGTTTCATCCCCTGTCTAGGTGACATCCTCAGTGCTTGGGAGCCTCCTGTGAAGTGCTTCTGTGATGTTTCCTCTGGCATTTATAGTGGTTTGTCACTGCCGCTTCCGGTTGTCAGTTCCGGTTGTCCGCTGTAGTGGTCGGTATATTGGGTCCAGGTCGATGTGCTTATTGATTGAATCTGTGGATGAGTGCCATGCCTCTAGGAATTCCCTGGCTGTTCTCTGTTTGGCCTGTCCTATAATAGTAGTGTTGTCCCAGTCGAACTCATGTTGCTTGTCATATGCGTGTGTGGCTACTAAGGATAGCTGGTCATGTCGTTTCGTGGCTAGTTGGTGTTCATGGATACGGATCGTTAGCTGTCTTCCTGTTTGTCCTATGTAGTATTTTGTGCAGTCCTTGCATGGGATTTTGTACACTACATTTGTTTTGCTCATG
>NC_057736.1:39597137-39610300 GCF_004010195.1 Chiloscyllium plagiosum | reverse complement strand
TTGGGGTGAATATGCAGTACGACTGTTTGTTCTAACATTTGCATTACTGCTTCTGCTTTGAGTCCAGAGATGGGTGAGCCCATGGGTGTGCTGTTGATTTGTTCATATATTTGGTTGTTGAATGTGAAGTGTGTTGTGAGGCACAGGTCCAGTAGTTTGAGTATGCCGTCTTTGTTGATAGGTTCCCCGTCTTGTTCAGCAGGTTGGCTATTGTTTCTCTGGCTAGGGTTTTGTCGATAGAGGTGAACAGTGCCGTTACATCGAATGAGACCATAGTTTCTTCCTTGTCTATGTGTATATTTCTGATGATGTCTGGACCTGGACTTGGACCCAATACACCGGCCACTGCAGGGGACAGCTGGAACTGACAACCGGAAGCGGCAGATACTAATCACTATAAATGCCGGAAGAAACATCACAGAAGCGCTTCACAGGAGGCTCCCAAGCACTGAGGATGTCACCTAGACAGGGGACGAAACGTCTGCAACACAAATTCCCAGCTCGGCGACAGAACCACAACAACAAGCATCCGAGCTACAAATCTTCTCCCAAGCTTTGAAATTCTCCTTAACCTTTGATTTCACTATTGATCAAGGATCTATTGCTCTCAGCCTTAAATATTCACAAGGACGCTGCCCCACACTTCTCTGCAGCAAAGAATTCCAAAGACTCTCAACTCTCATTGGTGAAGAAGGTGTTTGGGCCACTTACGTTCATTGGTCAGTGCATTGCATATAAGAGTTAGGACATCATGTTATGGCTGTACCGGGCACTGGTTAGGCCACTTTTAGAATACTTTGTTCAATTCTGGTCTCCCTGCTATAGGGAAGATGTTGTTAAACTTAAGAGGGTGCAGAAAAGATTTACAAGGATGTTGTCGGGGTTGGAGGGTTTTAGTTACAGGGATAGGTTGAATAGGTTGGAGCTTTTTCCCTGGAGTGTGTGAGGTTGAGTGGTGACCTTATAGAGGTTTATAAAATCATGAGGAGAATGGATAGTGTGAATAGTCAAGGCCTTTTTACCAAATAGGGGAGTCTAATTCTACAGGGCTAAATCTAAATGTACTTAAGGTGAGAGAGGAAAGATTTAAAATGGACCTTTGGGGCAACTTTTTCACACAGAGGGTGGTGCGTGTATGGAATGAACTGCCAGAGGCGGTGGTGGAGGCTCGGACAATTTTTAAAAGGCATTGTGGGTGGCACGGTGGCACAATGGTTAGCACTGCTGCCTCACAGCGCCAGAGACGCGGGTTCAATTCCCACCTCAGGCAACTGTCTGTGTGGAGTTTGCACATTCTCCCCGTGTCTGCATGGGTTTCCTCCGGGTGCTCCGGTTACCTCCCACAGTCCAAAAATGTGCAGGTTAAGTGAATTGGCCATACTAAATTGCCCGTAGTGTTAGGTGAAGGGGTAAATGTAGGGGAATGGGTCTGGGTGGATTGCTCTTGGAGGGTTGGTGTGGATGTGTTGGGCTGAAGGGCCTGTTTCCACATGTAAGTAATCTAATCTAATCATCTGGATGGGTACATGAATAGGAAGGGTTGAGAAGGATATGGGCCAAATGCTGGAAAATGCGACTCGATGAGTTTAGAATATTTAGCTGGCATGGAAGAGTGGGACAAAGTCTCCGTACTATGTATATAACTCTATGAATCTGGATACTGAGAGAAGAAATTCTTCCTCATTTCAGTCTTAAACTGGCACCTTCTAATTCTGAGACTATGTCTTTATTTTCCCATTTTCCCATCAGGGAAACATCCTCTCAGCTTTTCCTCTGTCAAACCACTTAAGAATGCTTTAAGTTTCAATGAGATCAATTGTTGTTCTTGTAAATTCCATTGGGTAGAGTCCCAACCTGTTCAGCCTTTGCTCAGAAGGCAATCTCCCCATATGGGGGAATGATCCTCGTGAACCTCCTCTGAACTGCCTCCAAAGAAATGTTATTCTTCCTTAATGAGGGGACCAAATCTGCTCACAATACTCCAGATGTAGTCACACCAACACCTTATACAGTTGCACTAAGACTTTGCTACTCTTATACTCCAACCCTCTTGAAATAAAGGCTAACATTCGATTACCCTTCCTGATTACCTGCTGTACCTATGAGCTAGTTTTCTCTGCAAGTGCTCTGATGTCATTTAGTGCTGCAGCTTTCTGTAGTTTTTCTCCATTTAAATAATACTTTTCTTTTGTTCTCCTTTCCAAATTTCACAACTTCACATTTTCCCATAATATAGTCAATTTGCCAACATTTTGCCCAATTACTTAGCCTATCAATATCTTTCTGTAAACTGTATCCCTCTCATAACCTGTCTTTTCATCTATTTTTATTGTCATCTGAAAATTGGGCGACAGAACATAGACTCCCTTCCTTCATAGATATTGTAGTTGAGGCCCCTGCACTGATCCCGTGGAACCCTACCCGTCAAGGGTCATCAATCTGAAAAACCTTTATCCCTGCTCACTGTTTCCTGCCCATCTGTCAGTTGTCTATCCATGCCATTATATTGTCATTGCCTCCTACTATTTAGTCCTAGTTATACTCGTCACCAGGACTCTGGTTCCAGCATGATTCAGATGGAGCCCATCTCATTGGAACAGTTCCCTCCTTCCTCAATCCTGGTGCCCATCTCCCATGAATTTGAACAGTTTCTCCCACACCAATCTTTTTTAACCTTCAACTCACTGGATCCAAAACATCACTCAGTTCACTTTAGCTAACTCTATCCTCATTTCATTGTAATTTTCTTTATTTAAGATGAACACAATTGTTTCTGATCCACTTTTCTCTCATTCAAACTGAACATTCAATTCTATGATGTTATGATCACAATTTCCTGGGGGATCTTGTTGTCAAAGGTCATTTATTAAACCTACCTCACGACCCATTACCAGAACTAAGATAGCCTGTTTCCTCCTTGAATCCATGACATATTGCTCTTGGAAACTGTCCTTATTGCACTATTTGCTGTCGCAATTATTATTTCCAATTTGATTAACCCAATCAACATGAAGATTAAAATCACCTATAAATATTGATTTATTCTTTTTACATGCTCCAATTATTTGTTGATTTAAACTCCTTCCCACAGAGTAGCTGTTGTTTTGGGGGCCTTTACACTACTATAAATATCTTCTTTCCTTTGCTGTTTGTTTCACCCCTGCCCAAATGGACTCTACATTATTTGAACCTATATCATCTCGCACAACTGTCCTCATTTCATTTCTTATTAGCAGTGTTACCCACCTACCTTTAACACCCTTCCTGTCTCTCCCCGAATGGTGAACGTTAAGTTCCCAGTTTTGGTCAGCTTGTAACCATGTTGCCATAATAGTGAACTCTACTTTGGGAGTAAGGATAAAGGTTTTTCAGGTTGATGACCCTTGACCTGTAGCATTCCACAGGGATCTATGCAGGGGCCGCAACTACAATATCTATGAAGGAAAGGAGTTTATGTACTGTAGCCAAATTTTCAGACACAATTAAAACAGGTGAAAAGATAGGTTGTGAGAGTATACAGTCTATAGAGAGATATTGATAGATTAAGTAAGTGACCAAATTTTGGCAAATCGACTATATTGTGGGAAAATGTGAAGTTGTGAAATTATGGTCATTATGTTGATTTATGCCATCAGTTCTTCTAATTTATCCCGAATACTTCATGCATTAAGATACAAAGCCTTTACGTTTGTTCTATTATCACATTTTCCTACACTTTTATTGTCCCTTGATACAATTCACACATTCTCTCCCTTTTCCTTTTATTTTATGGAAGCAATCAACCCCATCATTAACCTGCAATCCTACCTTCTCCTTTACCTATGATATTATAATTTTCCTCGCAACTGAACCCACACTCCTACTATTTAGTCCTAGTTATACTCGTCACCAGGACTCTGGTTCCAGCATGATTCAGATGGAGCCCATCCCATTGGAACAGTTCCCTCCTTCCTCAATCCTGGTGCCCATCTCCCATGAATTTGAATCAG
Organism: Chiloscyllium plagiosum; assembly: GCF_004010195.1. NCBI lineage: Eukaryota > Metazoa > Chordata > Chondrichthyes > Orectolobiformes > Hemiscylliidae > Chiloscyllium > Chiloscyllium plagiosum. The sequence continues at coordinate 39,606,311 of NC_057736.1, read as the reverse complement.
TTTCTCCCACACCAATCTTTTTTAACCTTCAACTCACTGGATCCAAAACATTAACTCTGCTTTCTCTCCGCAGATGCTGCCAAACCTGCTGAGCTTTTCCGGCAATTTCTTTGTTTGTTTCTGATTTCCAGCATCTGCAGGTCTGGGTTTTCTTTTTAACTCTTTAATCTTGTTGAGCCAATTAATTTGTGGATCAGACAATAATCTGGAGATTATTACCTCTTTGGTTCTGCCTTTTAATTCAGCCCCTAGCTGCTCATATTCCCTCAGCAGAACCCCTTTTCTTTTATTCCTGATATTGTTGCTGCCTAGGTGGACCACAACAACTGGGTCTTTCCCCTCCCAGTCCAGGTTCCTCTGCAGCCCAGATGAGATATCCTGGATCCAGGTACCAGACAGGAGCAACACAGCCTTCAAGATTCAGTGTCTATTCCCCTGACTATACTATCTTTGATTATAACTACATTTCTCTTTTCTCCCCGCTCTTGAATGGTTCCCTGTACTACGGTGCTGTGGTCAATTTGCTCATCCTCCCTACAGCCCCACTCACCACACATGGAACAAGAATCTCAAATTTATTAGACAATTGGTCCAGGCTAGACATGGAGAAACAGTCGGAGTGTGTGGTGCTGGAGAAGCACAGCAGGTTAGGCAGCATCGGAGGAGCAGGAGAGTCGATGTTTCAGGCATAAGCCCCAAGTAATGGCTCCCCAAGCTTCTGAACACATGGAACAGGTTACAAGGTTTGAATATACTTCTTTTGTTTGCAGAGAACAGGTTCTTGCTCATGATCACATTTTGCTTGCAGCCAGAGTAAATGATGTATGTTACAAGTTTATAGAGACATCGAGTCATAGAGATGTACAGCACGGAACAGACACTTCGGTCCAACCCATCCACGCTGACCAGATATCCCAACCCAATCTAGTCCCACTTGCCAGGACCCAGCCCATACCCCTCCAAACCCTTCCTATTCATATACCCATCCAGATGCTTTTTAAATGTTGCAATTGTACCAGCCTCCACCACTTCCTCTGCAGCTCAGTCCATATACATGCCACCCTCTGAGTGAAAAAGTTGCCTCTTAGGTTTCTTCTATATCTTTCGCCTTTTACCCTAAACCTATGCCCTCTTGTTCTGGACTCCCCCACCCCAGGGAAAAGATTTTATAAACCTGTATAAGGTCACCCCTCAGCCTCTGGTGCGCCAGGGAAAACAGCCCCAGCCTGTTCAGCCTCTCCCTATAGCTCAAATCCTCCAACCCTGGCAACATCCTTGTAAATCTTTTCTGAATCCTTTCAAGTCTCACAATAACATCTTTCCGATAGGAAAGAGACTAGAATTGCATGCAATATCCCAACAGTGGCCTAATCAATGTCCTGTACAGCCGCAACACAACCTCCCAACTCCTGTACTCAATACTCTGACCAATATAGGAAAGCATACCAAACGCCTTCTTTACTATCATATCTACCTGCGACTCCACTTTCAAGGAGCTATGAACCTGCACTCCAAGATCTCTTTGTTCACCAACACTCCCTAGAACCTTACTATTAAGTGTATAAGTCCTGCTAAGATTTGTTTTTCCAAAATGCAACACCTCACATTTATCTAAATTAAGCTCCATCTGCCACTTCTCAGCCTATTGGCCCATCTGAACAAGATCCTGTTGTAATCTCAGATAATTTTCTCCACTGTCCACTACACCTCCAATTTTGATGTCATCAACAAACTTACTAACTATACCTCTTATGCTCACATCCAAATCATTTATATAAATGATGAAAAATAGTGAACCCAGCACCAATCCTTGTGGCACTCCACTGGTCACAGGCCTCCAGTCTCAAAAAACAACCCTCCGCCACCACCCGCTATCTTCTCCCTTTAAGAACTATCCAAATGGCTAGATCTTCCTGTATTCCATGAGATCTAACCTTGCTAACCAGTCTCCCATGAGGATCCTTGTCGAACGCCTTACTGAAGTCCATATAGATCACATCTACTGCTCTGCCCTCATCAATTCTCTTTGTTACTTCTTCAAAAAACTCAATCAAGTTTGTGAGACATGATTTCCCACACACAAAGCAATGTTGACTACCCCTAATCAGATTAGATTCCCTCCAGTGTGGAAACAGGCTCCTTAGCCCAACTAATCCACACCGACCCAGACCCATTTCACTCAAACCAATGCACCTAACACTATGGGCAATTTAGCATGGCCAATTCAGCTGACCTGCACATCTTTGGACTGTGGGAGGAAACCCATGCAGACATGGGGAGAATGTGCAAACTCCATACAGACAGTCACCCGAGGCTAGAATCGAACCTGGGACCCTGGTGCTGTGAGGCAGCAGTGCTAACCACTGAGCCACCGTGCCGCCCTTCAGTCCTTGCCTTTCCAAATACATACATTCTGTCCCTCAGGATTCCCTCCAAAAACTTGCCCATGCTTTTTATACATTCATTCACAGGATATGTGCTTCACTGGCAAGACATTTATTGCACATCCTTCATAGCCCTTGAGAAGGTGAAGGTATGCCTCCTTATTGTACTGCTGCATTTCATGTGGTGTAAGTTTGGCATGTGCAGCTATTGTATATTCTTTGCCTATGTGTTCTTTAGGGGCTGACATGGTCAAGTATGTTACATTCCTGATGAAGGGCTTTTGCCCGAAACGTCAATTTTGTGTTCCTTGGATGCTGCCTGACCTGCTGCGCTTTTCCAGCACCACACTCTCGACTCCAATCTCCAGCATCTGCAGTCCTCGCTTTCTCCATGGTCCAGTATTCATCTTCTTGTCTAGACAGAAAAGTATTTTAAAGTAAACAAGATGTAACTCTGCAACTACTTTTAGGTTATAGGGATAATCTATATTTTGCGATGGGACGGCCTTCCTTCAGGTCAGTTTCCCATGAGATCATACTTTACTCACCCATCAGTTCCTCCTGTCTTCATCGCAGTGGGTGGTGCACATCGTCAGTACACCCACAGTGCTGTAAGGAAGGTATTTACAAATTGTTGACCCCGTGACAATGAAGCAACGGCAATATAGTTCCATTTCAGGATCATGCACAATTTTATGAGAAGCTTGCAGAAGGCAGTATTCTGTTGCATCAGCTGTCCTTTGAGGTGGTAGTGATCATAGGTTTGGAAGGTGCAAAGCATCCTGTGGATGGTTCAGATAGTATCCTGTGCGAGCCGGATCGGGAGTCTCGCATGGTCTGTTGCCTGCCCAGTGCCAGGGTGCAGGACATCTCCGACTGGCTTGAAAGGATATTGGAGCAGGAAGGGGAGGATCCAGTTGTTGTGGTCCATGTTGGGACTAACAACATAGGCAAAGCTAGGGTGGAGGACCTGTTTAGGGATTATCGAGCACTAGGAAGGAAATTGAAGTACAGGTCCTGAAGGGTCATAATCTCCGGATTACTGCCCGAGCCACGTGCCAATTGGCATAGGGATAAGAAAATTAGGGAAGTAAACACGTGGCTAAGGGATTGGTGTGGGAAAGAGGGATTCCACTTCATGGGGAATTGGCATCAGTTTTGGAACCGGGGTGATCTGTACCGTTGGAACGGTTTCCATCTGAACCGATCAGGTACCAATGTTCTAGTGAAGTAGATAAATCGGGTGGTCAGTAGGACTTTAAACTTCTGCCATTTGAGAACCTCTTATGGTACCAAGATATAACCGAGGGAGCTACAACAAAAGGAGTGGGCAAGTTTTGTGGTTGATGGAGATAGAGATTGTATGGAATGGTGTTAGAGGGAGTCCAGTTACAGCATGGTTGGTAAGATCAAGGTTGATCACAGGGGTATCGATGCCAGGGGTTGATGGGTGTTAGAGATTGGAGTTCAGGAAAGCTGGATGACAAGAGTTAGAGACAGAAACAATAAGAAAGGTGAAGCCTCCTTAAAATGTTTTTGTTATACACTCCCCTGTGAGAGGATTGGTTATTGATTTCTTGTCCCAGCTTTGTTAAAACCAGACAAGGGTGAGTCTGAGCAGGTCAGATATTTAACATTTCAATCTTCCATCTAATCCAAATTCACTAATATTTGCAAGTTAACATTTTCCCCAAATAGTTGTTGATGGCTAAATATAACAATAGTTTACACTTCTTACTAATTGCATAGTTTTGAAGAAAGAAAGGACATATGCAGAATTAATCTACTGTATATACACTGCTTAACAAAGGACAGCGGTTACCAAGATCTCCAATTCCTCTTGTTCATAAATATAGCAAATCTACGACTTCTTTAGTAACTCTGTTTCAGGAGAAACCTGATTTGTCTCATTTTTTTCTGCTACCTGCTGAGTTTTGAACATATAAGCCTTGATCTTCTTGTCTCCAAATAGTCAGAAACTAGGCAGAATCCCAAAATGCATATTGGAATTTTGCAGATATCCTGGCAAACTGACTCTATGGGAACTCTCCAGGACTTTTGAACATCCATCCAAGAATTCTCCTGCTTTCCTGAACCCTTCTAAATTGTCGTTGACTCTAAGATAGAGTCTGAAGATTCTGACTTCCAAATTACTAGCTGAAATAAATCCCCAGGTAATGTTTGGTACTACAGTTCTAATTTAACTTTTGAATATCATTAAAACTACCAAGCACTGATCTAATCTTACCCAAACGAACCACCCTAACCAGCTGCCAGTCTACCCATCTGCCACCCTATGACCCTATACAGTTGACACCTGATCAATTAACCAGTTACCTTACCTGCCCTACCCCATTACACACCTACACATTCATCCATTCACTCATCCTCACAACTGCAATGTTCAATCTCTAATTTATCAGGATATGATAGTTGATGCTATTAAAAAGGCCATTCTGTCTGGATTTCCTTCAATAATGTCTCCGAGGTTTCCTGTGTTGAATACATTTTGCAGGATGCCTCCATTGGAGGGAAATTGAAGGTGACTGGGGTAGTATTTTGATGGGTCAGTGTTATAAGGTGGAGTGCTGGTACTGATTGGAAGATGTGGTGCAGTATGCAGGGACTGCCAAACTCTCTGAGGCACTATCTTTCAGATGACATCTTAAACTGAGGCCTTGTCTCCCCTCTTAGATGGGTGTAAAAAGGTCCCATATCACACGTTCGTAGAAGAGAATTAAGCTTTTCCTAGTCCTAAAGGATCTACTTATGCATCAATAAACATCAGGAAATCAGATTATTTGGGTATTATCACATTGTTTGTTGGAGCTTGTTGTGGTTTAAATTGGCTGCATTATTTCCCACATTGAAACAGTGACTACACTTCAAAAAAAGGTATTTAACTGGCATTAGATTGCTTTGGGACGGCCTGAGCTCATGAAAGTTTCTGTGTAAATGCTTAGCTATTGGGAATGTGAAGGTATATCTTGGTGCAATAGGGTCATAGCACCACTAACTGGAAATTTTAATAAAACCCAAACCTAAACATTTTAAACACCTTTACACTGCAGAATTGCTACAGAACCAGAATCTCATCTTCACTGTCTTTTCAAGAACTATAATTATCAGAGTTTGTACATTTATTGTCAACATAGTCTTACTGAGATTGCTGTTATTGCTTTGTTTCTTCTGTGGTTTTCTTCAATCCTCCCTCAATCCATGCCCCAATGCTGTCCACCCATCTGATGTTATCCCTTCCATTTGTGTTTTAATCCTCAATTTCTCCTTCAATAATTGCAGCGATAAGATGTCTTTGGTTCTGTTGTCCATGCTTGGTTTTATCTCTCTAAATATATTCATCAACTCTTTTGATTCAAACTCTTGTACTCTTGTACTCGGGTACACATGACAATAAATAAAATCTGAAATCTGATACCTCAACTCCTACTCTTACATATTTGTCTTTCTGTCCAACGGTTGATTATGAATATTCTCCTCCATACCCACATTTGAAAAGCTGTTATCCTTCTCTCATCCAGTTTCCTCAGAGTCCTAAATTCCATCTGTAGAATACATCACTTCACAACCATGACTGTACCGGACAATTATATGTTTCATGCTCCTATGAAGAGGTGAGATCCAAATATTAACTTATACTTACCTTGACTGGACCCATACATACACATTCCACAATCTCTTTATCAAAGGATACTTTGAAATGAAAAAAAAAAGCACTATATACAGCAGCAACAATGTTGTATCTGCAAAAAGTGCAGCGATATAGACAGTGATTTAGACAGAGATATCCACTCTGCAAGACTTACAGAGAGAGGTCACATGGCTTAGTTTCTGAATGGAATAAGTTTATTGCACTTTGAATGCAACCAGAGAGAAGTTGACATAAATTTGAGATATCTTTTGCTCCCTCCTTCTTTGTTTGCAACTTCTCTTGGCAAAATATGTGAGTTGAAATCTTATTATGAAATGTTATTTTGCTCCTTGTGGATGTCTTTTGAAGAGGATTTTGAAATCTATTTCACCATCTCCAGTAAAGGGAATTCATCCAGCTACAACTATTTCAGTTAGTGTGTGCAGAATAATTTCAGAATCAGAGCATAATTTCAAACAATCCATGATGGGCGTGCGCGTGTGTGTTTGTGTGCGTGTGCGCACACGCATGTGTTTTTGTGTGTGTGTGTGTGTAAACTCTATTTTCCATTGCCATTTGTAACAATAACACTGTTCTTCATCTAATTCAGTTTAGTTTGTAAGATTCATCGTGTCTTGACCTCGAGATCTTCCTTTGTTCTGGTTATAAACACTGCCAGTATATGAGACTTTGTATGTAACTACATTGTTCCATGCATAATAGAATGTAGTAATATTTCAAAATATATTTGTGCAATGCAGTCACATCTTATTGGTACCTCTTGCTGCATCATATTCATTATGTTCTCTCCCATGGGGACAGAAAACATCGATGCCTGACTCTTGAATTGGAATTGGTTTGTATTCCCAAACACCAACTCTGATGACTCATGGTGGGTTTCAATACACAATTATCAAAGATCTGCATAATATAATCGGTCACTCTGCTTCCACTTTCAGGGAGTTCAGACAATCACATAAAGTAGGGTGTCACAGGCAGAAAGTATGTGTTCCTTCTTCCTGCTCATGATCATTATTTTTATATGTAAGAGATTTTTGTACCCTCATAGAAAATGTTTTGAGCTTTGTAAGTATGGCTAGTTACCAGCATTAGCTTTGATTCCGAGATTGGGCAACATTTGCTAAATAGTCCTGAGTGTGTCAAAACTTATGTTGACAATTAACTTAAGTGCATCAGTTGGGCTTGCAAAGTGAAGTTAATGGTTGCATTTGGAATTAAAGGGCTGTTTGGAAGCAGTGTTATTTCTGATGAGTACAGATGCAAATGTATAAAACCGTCTTTCATTTCTCCAAAATCCAAATAACAACATCAATTTTCAAGCAAAGTAAGATGAATCTGCTTTTTCTCCTTCACCACATAATAGCATATTCAATAGTTCTCATGGGTTTTTATCTTGAAGGATTGAATGCCCTAACCTTATTGAGTTCTAAGCTAAAGGTTCACTTGAGGACAACTGTACAATCATTTTTTATCATTTTGTTCTTTAACACTGCAAACCCCAAGCTACTCATAAAGTTCCCTGACGGACTTGGACAATGACCAAAACAAAGCTCCGTTGGCTTAGCCAACACAAGAACTGTTGCTGGAAAAACTCCGCATATTTGGCAGCATCTGTGGAGAGAAAGCAGAGTTGACATTTCATGTCCAGTGATCCTTCTTGATTACACTTGGCTTGGCATTTATTTTTAAGCATACTTAGCAACAATTGGAATTATTTGTAGTTAATTGATTTAGGTACACAGAATGAATATTTATACTTATGTGATGGGATCAACATGAGGGAATTTTAACATACCAATAACGTTGGAAGACTTTGAGGGTATGGATGCAAGCAATTGCATTTGAGAGTTAAAAGTGACCCTAATCCATCGCTCTCATGCTTGATGTCTGACAGAGTCTAATTAAAACTGTTCAAAGGTGTTATCACAGACCTCTGAAGCAGCTGGGACTGAATCCAGGCCGCCAAGTTCAAAGGTAGGGACAGTACCACTGCACCACCAGAGTTCTTAGGTGCCTGCTATAACTATTACAGCAGCAAGGTGAAGCTAGGACAGCTCATTGAAGTGTTTGCAATGGCATAGTGGGCCATTATCACTGGACTGTTAATCTGGAGACCCAAGCAAAGTTCAGGGGAGCAGGGTTCAAATCCTGTCCGTAGCAGATGGTGGAATTTAAATCCAATGGATATCTAGAATTAAGAATCTAATAATGGCCAAGAATCCATTGTTGATTGTTGGGAAACCCCATCTGGTTCACTAACGTCCTTTAGGGAAGTAACTGGCCATCTTGATCTGGTCTACGTGTGACTCCAGACCCACAGAAGTGTGGTTGACTCATAGCTGCCCTCTGGGCTATTAGGGATGAGCAATAAATGTTAGCCTGGCCAGTGATGCCCTCATCTTGTGAATGGATTTTTAAAAAATCAATCCTACAGATCAGTTTAGATGTAGATTTCAATCTGGTTCTGGGCGTTGGATTTCTTCAGGTTCAGGAAGGTTGGCAGCTAAGCGAAGATAGGATCCAGTGGGAATGAGCTGATCCAATAGCAATATTGCTTGTGGACTGTAAGTGAACAGGAATGCTCTCTATCATTCCCTCAAACAAATAGTCTGCTCCATTGAGCTGTACCCCAAACCCAAATTCACAATCACAAGCTTAATGTGATACAATCTTCCCTGATTGCTGAGAGTTATCCAGAGCAGTCTTTAGCTGTGGCTCAATCTCACAAGCTTTTCCTTCTGATAGCTGAGCGCAGCCTTCCAATCTAGCTGGCTAGAAAACTGGGGAAAAAAAAATTAGCAATCAGGTCTTGCTGTTAAATCTGATGAAGAGCTTATGCTCAAAATGTCGACTGTCCTGCTCCTCTGATGCTCTACATTGGGGAGACTGGGCGCCTCCTAGCAGAGCGCTTTAGGGAACATCTCCGAGACACCCGCACCAATCAACCAAATTGCCCAGTGGCTCAACATTTCAACTCCCCCTCCCACTCTGCCGAGGATATGGAGGTGCTGGGCCTCCTCCACCGCCGCTCCCTCACCACCAGACGCCTGGAGGAAGAACGCCTCATCTTCCGCCTCGGAACACTTCAACCCCAGGGCATCAATGTGGATTTCAACAGTT
>NC_057736.1:39558990-39597121 GCF_004010195.1 Chiloscyllium plagiosum | reverse complement strand
CTCTGCCTTTATTCCTGATGAAGGGCTTTTGCCCGAAACGTCGATTTTGCCTGTCTTCGGATGCTGCCTGAATTGCTGTGCTCTTCCAGCACCACTGATCCAGAATCTGGTTTCCAGCATCTGCAGTCATTGTTTTTACCTTTTTGCTCCTCTGATGCTGCCTGACTGGCTGTGCTTTTCCAGCACCACACTTTTTGACTGTTAAATCTGACCAGACTTTCAACTTCCTGGGGTTTCCAAGGATACTCCCACTGTATATTGAAAACCATACTTCTTTATTTTGTGCCCACTGACGATGTTACAGCCCATAACTCCCCGTGAACAAAAAGAAAGGATTGGCTGTGAAGATTTTCTCTGTGTGTTAAGGATCAAGTGCATCATGGAAAATTGAATGCAAAATTGTGAACCTATGAAAAATCTCTTCAGCTCTTAACTTCTCAGCACCAGTTTGTGAAAATTGATTGTTTCTTTTGGTACAAGAGTATGCCCTCTGACATTTTGCTATTCTGATATTTTTGGAAATTTTTAAGGTCAATAATCAAGACTGCCTTTGTAAGGTTCTATAATAGAAAGATAATGATGAAAATGTGAACAGAAAATTATCATGCTATCAAGGTGTAAAAATGCATTTTGTCTCCTTAAGACTTTGGTAAGTATTTAGGATGTATTTTAAGATCAGACCTGCTTCCATTAAAGTAGCTCAAGCCTAGCCTGAGGATTATGGAACTATTGACTGGATTTACTGACAGTATCTATCAGGAACTAAAGAGGTAACGAGATGGTCAACCATTTAAATATTCTACTATTTTCTCCTAACTCAGTGTAAGATCTATAGAAGTAATGATTGATTATTGTAAGTACACGTAGAGGTTAAACCCCTTCCATAAACATCCTGTGAGTTACCATTGACCTGACTCTGAACGGGCACAGCCTTATAAATACAGTGCCTGCAACAGCAGGTCAAAGCTTCAGAGTTCTACAGTGAGCAACTCGCCTGCTGACTCCCCAAAATCTGTCCAGAATCTACAAGAGTCATCGGGAGTATGATAGAATATTTTCCACTTGCCTGAGACCATAAGACCATAAGACATAGGAGCAGAAATTAGGCCATTCAGCCCATCAGGTCTGCCCTGCCATTCAATCATGACTGATAAGTTTCTCAACTCCATTCTCCCACTTTCTCCCTGTAACACCAGACCCCTTGACAATCAAGAACCTATCTATCTCCAGCTTAAATATACTCAATGACCTGGCCTCCACAGCCTTCTGTGGCACTGAATTCCACAGTTTCCCCACTCTCTGGCTGAAGAAGTTTCTCTTTATCCCCATTCTAAAAGGTCCCTTTACTCTAAGGCTGTGCCCTCGAGTCCTAGTCTCTCTTACCAATGAAAACATCTTCCCAACATCCACTCTGTCCAGGTCATTCAGTATTCTGTAAGTTTCAATTAGATCCCCCCTTATCCTTCTAAACTCCATTGAGTACAAACCCAGAGTCCTCAAATGTTCCTCATATGTTCAGCTTTTCGTTCATGGGACAATTCTTGTGGACTTCCTCTGAGCACACTCCAGGGCCAGTATGGGGCCCAAAACTGCACACAATACTCCAAATGTGGTCTGACCAGAGCCTTATAGAGCCTCAAAAGTACATCCCTGCTATTATATTCAAGTCCTCTCAAAATAAATGCCAACATAGCATTTGCCTTCCTAAATACTGACTTAACCTATAAGTTTACCTTGAGAGAATCCAGGACTAGAACTCTCAAGTCTTTTTGCACTTCAGACTTCTGAATTTTCACCCCGTTTAGAAAATAGTCCATACCTCTCTTCTCCTTACCTCACACTTTCCCACATTGTACACCATCTGCCACTTCTTTGGCTACTCGCCTAACCTGTCCAACTCCTTCTGCAGCCTCCCCACCTCCTCAATACTACCTGTCCCTCTACCTATCTTTGTATCATCTGCAAACTTTCCAGAATGCCCTCAGTTCCTTCATTTAGATTGTTAATGTATAAAGTGAAAAGGTGTGGTCCCAACACAGCCTTGTGGAACACCACTTATCACCAGTTGTCATCCTGAGAAAGACCCTTTTATCCCCATTCACTGTTTTCTGCAAGTCAGCTAAGCTTCTATCCATGATAGCACCTTGCTTCTAACACCATGGATCGTTATCTTACTCAGTAGCCTCTTGTGCAGCACCTTGTCAAAGGCCTTCTTGAAGTCCAGGTGGATAACATCCATTGGCCTTCCTTGGTCTAACGTGGTCATTAATTCCTTAAAGACTTTTAGCAGATTTATCAGGCATGACCTCCCCTTGATGAATCCATGCTGACTTTGTCCTATTTTACCATACACTTGTAAGTATTCAGAAAACTTATCCTTCACAATAAACTCTAAACTCTTACCTATCACCGAGATTAAGCAAATCAGTCTGTAATTTTCCATCTCTTGCTTAATCCTTTTAAACAGGGGTGTCATGTTAGCGATTTTCCAGTCCTCTGCGACTCTCCCTGACTAGCCATTCCTGAAAGATCACCACTAAGGCCTCCACTATCTCTTCAGCTATCTCCTTTAAAACCTCCTTTGAAGGTGTTACTCCAACAACACAAAAAAAAATTCAATCATGGTATCCCTACAGGGTGGAAACAGCCTGTTTGGCCCATTGAGTCCATGCCACCAATCTAAATAGCATCCCACACAGACCAACAACCCTTCATTTCCTATGGATAATCCACTTAGCCTGCACATCTCAGGACACTATGGGTAGTTCATCATGGCCGATACACCTAGCCTGCACATCCCTGGACTGTGGGAGGAAACCAGAGCACCTGGAGAAATCAAAACAAACTCAGAGAGAACATGCAAATTCTACACAGTCACTCAAGGCTGGAAGTGGCATTGTGAGGCCTGAGTGCTAACTATTGGGCCATCGTGCTGTCCTACAGGATCACTCAGGAAAAAGCAGCCCATTTGATGTGCAGCTCATCTACCATCCTCAATAGTCACTCCTTCCACCAGCAACACACAGTGGCAGGAATGTGTATGATCTACTAGACGTACTGGTACACATCACCATGCAGAATATTTTCCACATGTGACCTCTACCATCTAGAAGGCAAGGGAGCAAACGAATGGGAACAACAAAACTTTCACCTCTAAGCCACACGTTGTCCTGACTTAGAACTATATCACCATTCCTTCACTGCCCTGGGTCAAAATTCTGGAAGACCCTCTAAGGGTGCAGGGCCTGGAGTGTAGGGAGGTGAGGAACATGGCATCAATTTCCAAGGGGTCAAAATTCTGGAAGACGTTCTAAGAATACTGTACCACTAGGACTGCTGTAGTTCAAGAAGGCAGCTCAGCACCACTTTCCCAAGGGCAGTTAATTGTAGACTATAAATGCAGGTCTTGCCTGCAATGGCCACACCTTGTGAATGAGTTAAAAAAAAAACAAAGTTGAAATAGATTAGATTACTTACAGTGTGGAAACAGGCCCTTCGGCCCAACAAGTCCACACCGACCCGCCGAAGCGTAACCCACCCAGACCCATTCTCCTACATTTACCCCTTCACCTAACACTACGGGCAATTTAGCATGGCCAATTCACCTAACCCCTGCACATTTTTGGACTGTGGGAGGAAACCGGAGCACCCGGAGGAAACCCACGCAGACACGGGGAGAATATGCAAACTCCACACAGAGAGTCACCTGAGGCGGGAATTGAACCCGGGTCTCTGGCGCTGTGAAGCAGCAGTGCTAACCACTGTGCTACCGTGCCGCCCATAAATATCAGTTTATATCAGTCACTATCCTTGATGGACATTATGTGTTGAGTGAAGTGGTTGGGATTTTCCAGTAATTGTTTCACTGGATATTATTTTTGTGGCTTAAAAAGTTAGAGTCCAATAGGGTTGTGTATGTTGGAAACTATTAATCAAGTTTGGAATCATGAATGTTATAGCATATTTGATTCATCGATTTTATGCATGCATTTATCTTCACATTACCCATGGCATCTAATGCCACTTTCCCACTCACTTCTATCATTCTGTTAATTCCCTTACAAAAGAGCCACAGACCCTTACATTAAACAGAGAAAAGCTGACAGTGATCTGACATCATCATCAAACATTTCTTCACATATTCATTTTAATCCATTTTTGCAAACTTTTAATATTGTCACCTTTTATTATCATCTCAGATCAGGAAAAGAAAATTCATCATCACCTTTGCAAGTGTGAACATCTGCACTAGATCACCCTCAGACCTTCACTTTTAGCTCTAATTTTCTTAAGTTTCCTCTCAATACACTTTTCATGGGTGACTACATTGTTTTAGTAGTACCTCTCCGGTGAGCATTGTCCACATTGGTGAAAATCTTAAAGATTTGAAAGTTTGAACAGGCTTTCAGAAAGGCAGTTTGTTTCCACATTAAGTCAGTATATTGAAATCTATATTAGATTTGAGAGCTTTATTTTATTTCATCTCCATCTTCATTTGCCAATGTTGGTACTGGGTAAGTTGGCATGATTTGGCACGGACCATATAAGAGACCATGGTGATCAAGGTGGAGGTGAGAGTTGAATGAACAACTTGGCATGAGGGCAATACGTGGCCAGTAGGCATGGGTTAACACTGAGTTTATAAGAGGTCATGGCAGCGAGTGGGATTCTGAGGAGTGTGGAGGTGAAGGATAAAAGTCAGAAAACCTTTTGACACAACAGTCCCAAAATACTGAAGTTGGTCTTCTAAGCAGCCCAACTCCACTGTCTCCATTATTTTCTATACTCTGCTGATGGGTTCAGTGGGCTCAACTCCATTCCACATCTTGGCAAAAATGAGGACTGCAGATGCTGGAGATCAGAGTCTAGATTGGAATGGTGCTGGAAAAGCACAGCAGTTCAGGCAGCATCCGAGGAGCAGGAAAATCAGCTGATTCCTGATGAAGGGCTTTTGCCTGAAATGTCGATTTTCCTGCTCCTCGGATGCTGCCTGAACTGCTGTGCTTTTTCGGCATCACTCTAATCTTGACTCCATTCCATATCCACTCCCCAGGAGCGAACACTGAGACGTTTGAGACCCTTACTCTGAAGAGAGTATTTGTGAGTCTATCAATTCTCCCAAATAAGCTACCCACCTTGGGAGCAAATATCTAACCTTCAATATCGACCATTGACGTGAGTGTGACAGCTCAATTAATCAGAGTAAATTGTGATGTTGGGTTGTTATTTAGTTTTCCCTTGCTCTCTGACTCTCTCCTGATATCTGAATGGAAATTGACAGGAGGAGAAGGTAGTGGGATTAGTGATTTTGTTTCTGGGACTCAGCTGTGTCAGTCCATGATAATGCTGCGGTTTTACAGCTGTTAAAGCTAATTGGGTTGACACGACATGCTTGCTTTCTTAATGATGCCAGCCATAGTTTTTAATTTGAAAGGATGCATTTACTAACAAACCAAATGATTAAAAGCAGTGACTTTACATCACAGTCACGTATTTGATCAGAATCGTGTCATTGAACCAATAACATTAAAATGCTCAGACAACTTGCACAAAGAAGTAAAAACAGCCTTTAATTGTGAAAATATTATGGAACACCTACTCATTATTATGAACAACTTTTCAGCCTCTGTCTTACACAATAAGAAATCTAAGGCAACTGTTGGAAGCAGAATTGTGGATTTTTCTTAACTCACTGAAAATATCTGTTTGGCAGTTTTATCAAATACTCTCTCTCCCAAATTGTGTTACCATCATTCAGGCAAAATATTCCCAATGGCTTGAACCTGATTCGTAGAAATAATGCAGAAAAGATGGTCAATAAATGGATTTATCTCATTGAGTGTGAGGAGATTTGAACTAATTAGGGTAGTTGTGAGATCTCATTGAGACGAATAGGAATGCAATCTCATTGATAGGGAAGCTGGTAAGATTCCATTAAAGCATCACCTTAATCATAATGAATGCCGAAGATTTAAAACACAGGGAGAGACCCTTCAGCCCATCTTTTTGTGCCAGTTTCCCACCAGGACAATTCAAAGCTTTCTTCCATTTATGTTTTCACATTATTGCTGCCAAGTTCAGCATTTTTAAACCTATTTTTCTAATCAACCTGTTCAGAGATGTTATTACACACCTCTGAAGCAACTGGTACTTGAATCTGTGTAGCATGGTTCAGGGGTTGAACCTGGGTCACATGTTTCACTAAGACTGTGCCACAAGAGGGCCCTTAACATTTTAAAAATTAGCCTATTTTTCTAATCAGCCCATTCAGAGGTTTTCTTACACATGTTTGGAGCAGATAGGACTTGAAATTGGTCAAGAGCTAGGGACACGACTACTACCACTGTGCCACAAGAGCCTCCAAGACCAGCATGTATTGTCCATTCCTAATTGTCCCCAAATCCAGTGGATTAATCAGCTTTTCAGAAGGTAATTAGGAGTCAATCATATTGCTGTGGGCCTGAAGTTACATGCAAGCCAGATAAAGTAAGAAAGGTAGATTTGCTTCAGTTAAACTCAAGTGTGATTCAGATGGGTTTTTATGACAATCAATGATAATCTCATGGTAGCTAATTTCTGAGATCAATTTCAAATTCAAGATTTAACGAAGTAAGTTGAAATTGTACTCTCTGCCATGGTTAGGTTTTGAACCTATATTCCCAGAGGATTATCTAGAACCTCTGGATTACTGATCAGGCAAAATCACCACTGCACCAGCACCTTCACTTGAAAATAATTCCTAATGCCTCATTCAATTTCCACTGCCCTCCTCTAAAGAAAAACCGTGTGTTGACTTCAACCATTCTCCATGACAGAGTATTCCATGCTTCTGCAAATCACTCTGTAAAAACAGTTTTGCCAAACTTACCTTCTCTCTTTCCAAGTAACAATCATAAGTTCGCAATTCCTTGTGACCAGGTCCTAGAGGAGAAAATAATCTGTCTCTATTCACTTAGTCAAAACCATGCTTTATAAAAAAAAACCCTTTATTACATTTTTTTTGTGACTTTCTCTGTCTTGTGGTAATGCTCCCAATGTCATTGAATCCCTACAGTGTGGAAACAGACCTTTCAGCCCAACAGGTCCCCACTGACCCTCCAAAGAGTCACCCACTGAGATACATTCCCCTACTATATTTACTCCTGATTAATGCAGAGCTGAAAAATGTGTTGCTGGATAAGCGCAGCAGGTCGGGCAGCATCCAAGGAGCAGGATGCTGCCTGACCTGCTGCGCTTTTCCAGCAACACATTGTTCAGCTCTGATCTCCAGCATCTGCAGTCCTCACTTTCTCCTGATTAATACACCTAACCTACATACCCCTCAACACTATGGGCAATTTGGCACAGTCAATTCACTGAACCTGCACATCTTTGGACTGTGTGAGGAAACTGGAGCACCCGGAGGAAACCCACACAGACACTGGAAGAATGTACAAACTCCACACAGACAGTCACCCGAGGCTGGGATCGAACTTGGGTCCCTAGTGCTGTGAGGCAGCAGTGCAAACCACTGAACCACTGTGTTGCCCTTGTCTCAAAATTTTCCTCATAACTTTAATTTCCCACCTCTGATTTTATAATTTACAAATGAAAATTAAATAATCCTTGTCCTTCCAACAATCAAGAAACATTCATTTATTGAAAGCCTGCGCGTGTATTTTCTTACTACCTCAATGGAGTTGTTTCTAAAAGATGACAGGAAAGCAGAAAAATGCGCTACGAGTATTTTAAGGTGTCCAGATCTTCCACCTTTATTCTGCCAGTTTTATTATCTCAATAGAGAGAGAAACAGAGTTGATGCTTTAAGTCTGGTGTGACCCTTCTCAACTTCCCAAAAAGGAGTTATATTGGATTCATAAGTTAACTCTGTTTCTCTTTCCACAGATGCTGCCAGACCTGCTGAGTTTCTCTAGCATTCTCTGTGTTCATTTCAGATTTCCAACATCCACAGTATTATCTCGATTATTGTGTTTCCTGTTGTATACAGACATTCTGTTCGTGTAATTGTGCCTCTGGGAATGGTGAACATGCCAGTGAGTATTGTACATTATGTAGAGATCGGGCTTAATGGATAGGTCGGTTGTGAAATAACTGTGATCTTAGTCATCATGTGTTAGGACTCTACTAGAAGGTTGAAACTCTATCAACTCAAAGTTTAAGATCTGCTGTCATACTATTATGTATATATTATTAAGAATAAGTGCTTATTAATAAACCTTGGGGTCTGGTCTGAGCTCATGTAAGGACCCCTCCCTAAAATGGGAGATAAATAACAGAACAGGAACTGAAGTTTCATGATCACATGCACTGCCCCTCCAAAACATTATAGGTCATATTTCTGTACATGATCTATTTTCTTTTGTTGTGTCTTAATTTAAAACTTTTTTTCAAATAATTATTATGTTGAAGTGGAAGATGTTTAAAGAACAAGCGAATGGATTCAAAATGAGTTAGTTGAAAATCAAGGCATCCTTAACACAATTATTTCAGAGCCCTGGCCCCCCTCCCATCCCCAGTCAATGATTCTTCAATTACCTTCAACAAGGGATAAAGGAAAAAAGAAGAGATATTCAGGCCCTCTAGCTTATTCCAGAATTCAGAGAGATCATGGTTTATCTGTTACCTAATTCCATTTGTCTGCCTTGGCTCTATAACCCTTAACAAATTTTCCTGACAAAAATCTGTTAATGTTGGTATTGAAATTAAACATTGACATGCACCATTCATCCATGAGGCCAGTTTTCTATGTGTGTGTGTATGTGTATGTATAGACTTCAATCTACCAATACCCATGTGTGATAAAGTGCTTTTGGTTTCTCCTTTACCTTCCTTGCTCTAATTTAAAACATTATGGCTCCTTGCTCTGGAGCCGTCCACCAATTATGAAGTTCATTCTTATGAAGTTCATTCATAAGAATGAACTTCAAAAACAAAATTGTTTTATTTTGTTAAGCAAAGGTGTTAAGGGATATGGGTCAAAGGCAGGTATATGGAGTTAGGACATAGACCAGCCACGATCTCTTTGAATGGCGGAACAGACTCAAGGGGCTGAGTAGCCTTCTCCTGTTCCTCTGTATGTGGATGTAAATCAGGCTGCTGGCTGACTATTATCACTTTGTACACAATGTTAATATTTCCTCTTTTTTGTGAACATGTGTGTTAATAATTCTGCTTGATACAAATAAATGGACTGATCATAACAGTCTTTTGAAGCAGACTGAATTAAAAATGGTGACACTTTGCTCTTGAATATGGGCATACAAAAGTCAGCCACTCGGTCTTTGAGCTTGCTCTGCCATTCAATAAGATCACGGCTGAGCTGATTACTGTACATTCCTACATTCCCTGATGATCTCTCACCCTTTACTTACCAGGAATCTACCTACTCTGCCTTAACAATATTCAAAGTTACTATTCCACGGCCTTTTAGAAAGTTTCAAAGATTGACCATACTTAATAAGAAAGCTCTCCTTCTCTCTGTCTTAAATTTGTGAGCTCTTGTTTTTAAACAATGACTTCTAGATATCCCTACAGGAGAAAACATGCTCTCCACTTCCATCCTGTCAAGACCATTCAGGATTGTATGTTTTAATCAAGTTAACTCTTACCCCTCTGAGCTCCAGCAGACACAAGCTTAGCCTATCCAACCTTTCCCCATTTGACCACTCATTTCTTGATGTAATCCTGCTCAGCAGGAGTATTGATTAGAGTATTGTGGTGTGCAGTAGTTTTGCAATACTTGAGGTTTTCATTTTCATCAAACTTAATGATCAAAAAATCTGGAACCCACTAAATTTCACACATCGGCCTACACTGCCAATTTTCGACTTTGCACAACAGCAGACAATACTTGGTGGTTGCTAATCTCCCGATGACTTCAGAAGTAACTGCTCCCATAAACCTCAAAGCAAGACTTAAAACAACACCTCTGAAGAAACCGATATTTCAATTGCTGTACCTATGTGCAATTTTGTCAATGCAGTGAATATAAAATTTGTAATTATGTGACTGGAGTAGAAATCCAAGGTTTATGAACTACAGAGAGTTCACTATTAACCTAGACTATGCCAGTGGTCTATTTCAAATTCCACCCCCCCTGCTATACTCCACTTAACCTTTTCTACATATGCAGTAACTCATTTCTCTTTTATTTATCCAGCTTTCTGTTTAAATTCACTGTGATCATTATGCCTAAAAAACAGTTCAGTTTGGGTTCAGTTCAAAAAATCTTTAACTTGTAGAGTGTTATCGAGTAATAAAACAAAACGTTATTACAGTTTGAACCAGTTTACAGCAATATCTTTCAGACAAGTGAACATGCCATCGTGTCTGGCCCACAGTAACATATGATGGGCTTGACTCTTAGTAAAGGCATCAGGACTACAACAGGTGGACAATAAATATGAACTAGCCAGTGATGTCTGTATTCCAAAGGCAAGTAATAACTCCTGCATTTGATCTTGTGTTCAGTTATGGACATTGCACTTTAGGCAATGTATACTGGCCTTGATAGGATTGTAGAAGTGATATAGCCCAGTGATAATATTGCTAAAAGGGTCAAATTATGAAGATGCATTAGACTCATATTTCCTGGAGTACAGAAGACCAAGGGGAAATCTAATTTGGGTGTTTAAGATGAATAATGAAGCTGATAGGGTAGAACAAAGAAACAATTTTTTTTTCTGGTGGGAAATATAAAGCAAGTGGATGCACACTTTTCAAGTTCAAACAAATTTGTTTACAGGGATGTCAGAAACAATTTTGTCACAGAAGGGGAAATGAAAATATGAACCCCCCAACCCTCTTAACTCTCCAGAATGAGACTCAATTGAAAATTCTAAAACTAAAATTGATGGATTTTTGTTATGCAAGAAAATTGAAGATTGTGAACCAGGATATGCAAATGGAGTAAAGACATTGATCAGCCATAATCTAACTGAATGACAAAATGGACTTGGGACCGAATGTCCTCCTGTGTTCCTAACTAGAAATTCTGCAAATTACAAAAATAAGCAAAACTTTTTTGACTTGCTAAGAATACCTTGTGAAAAAGTCCTTGAATTATCTTGCAGTAGAGAAGCACCAATTACGATTTGTTCAAATTAACAAAAAAAGTTACTTTATATTGTACCGTTGGAAATTTAAGGTCGTTGTGGCGACCAGTAATAATAAAACATTTAATTTGTACAGAATTCTACAAATATATTGCATGTAATGTCATCTTTTGGTTTGCAGGGAGCAAGAGTTTGTATTGGACACAGTATTTTAATATCGAACACAAGACAAGTAATAGGCTGAAGATTGAATTGTAACATTACTATGTTGCAAGTCCATCAGAGACACGTTACATAACAAGAACCCTCACAGTAAAACCGGTAACTTCTACTTGACCCATGTATGGCTTTCTCAGGTGACAGGCACAGAGGCAGAGTGTCTTAATCAGCTGTTTAGTTTCTGTACATGACATTTGCTAAAGGCACTTACATATTTTAAAAATAGAATTTCATAGTATAGACAGTATAAGAAATATTTTGTCCAACTCTTTTTTTTACAATATTTATGCTCTAAATAAGCCTTCTCTACTTAGGAACACAGGAGGACATTCAGTCACTTGAGTCCATTTTGTCATTCAGTTAGATTATGGCTGATCAATGTCTTTACTCCATTTGCATATCCTGGTTCACAATCTTCAATTTTCTTGCATAACAAAAATCCATCAATCTTAGTTTTAGAATTTTCAATTGAGTCTCATTCTGGAGAGTTAAGAGGGTTGGGGGTGTCATATTTTCATTTCCCCTTCTGTGACAAAATTGTTTCTGACATCTTTATTTGAAGTTATTGGCATATATTTCTATTCCTTTTTCTCTTAATTACTAACTTAACTTCTCCTTAAATGTGTCAATGAAAGCTGTCTCAACCATTCCTTCCAGTAGCAAGGTCCCTACTTTAACTAATTTCCAGTCATTAGAAGAAGTTTCTTCTGAATTGCTTTTTGGATTTTTTTTAGTGATTAATCTTTTTCTTAATCTCTTGCATAAGCAGCAACATCTCTTTGTAAAGCCTTTGGAAACTGTTCATAATTTTAAAGATTTCTATTAGGTGACACCTCAGCTTTCCCTTTTCTAGAGAGAAGAGCTTCAGCCTGTGTAGTCTTTCCTGGTAAGTATATCCTCTCAGTAAAACTCGTGACCTCCAAACCGAAGAGACCTTCCAGGGAGGAGCTCACAATTCCAATTAATAGTCTATTTCACTGCATGAATCCAATATTTAGAGCCATTATCATTGGACATTATTTCCTGACATGAATTCTGTTAGTTTGGTCTAGATCAAATGCTTTACTTTCATTTTAATGATGGTATTGATGTGTAGTTTTTATATTTTCATCGGTAAGTTGGGGGCAGCAATTTTGAGTCACTGTAGAGTATGTGTCATAGTCAGCTCTGCCAAATTATGCTTCTAACATCATTCTTTCATAGCATTTCAAACACAGGCTGAGAATGACAGTGAGCACACTCTTTCCACTTTGAATTCAGATTAATCTCCCATGTGCATAACTGCTCTTTATCATCACCAGTACTTTCCATACAAATAGAAATTTACAGTAACAGCAATGACACCTTTACAGGTTGTAGAGGGGGGAGGGTTGGTATGCAGAAGGCTGCACTATTTATGGGCTATGTATGCTCCTTCCTTGCCTGGATTGCACTATTTGGTTCAGGTGTAATACTGAGTACACAAGGAACTAGTGTATGGTTTAATCAGGCTTCTTTACTGAGTATATCTGCTCACTTGACTAGCACTTGACCTTCCCATTTATCAACATCTGCCCTCGGATGATCGATCTGCTAAACAAAACCTCTTCATGCCTTCAATGGCTGACCAGCTCCTTCTTCTCTCATGTTCACACTGACCCTGTCAAGCTCCTGATGTTTATAATGTGAAGTGTGCCACTCACGCCATTGCTGAATGGTTGCTTGTATCTTTTTCTAATCGGGTCTCACCTTGTGGTTTTCTCCCAACATAAACCAGTTTTTACAAGGTAAATAAATCTAGTGCAAATAGTTTCAGCACTTATTATCTAATTCTCCCTTATTATTATAATTATTATTAATATTACTTTCAAACTCTTACATTAAATTGCCTCAGTTCTCATCTAGCTACAATCAATTGTAAAATCACAAGCTTTTGCAAGTGTTCAAAACAGAAAATCATGTTATTAATCCTCAACTGTCTAAACAGTCTATATTTCTTCAGCCATTATTGCCTTCCTTTCTTCAAACACCCTTTATCCATTTCTTCTCCATGTGAGCTTGTTCAGGAACCATGTAATATTGAGTCTGTCAGTACAAAGCACCTATAAAACACATGTAAAATCTAGCAGATACTTTCTCGGACTACAAATGTATGTCCCACAGGTAGTATACCTTTAAGATACACTCTTCGGTATCATCATCGCAAGTGGCATGAGGGTATAAAACTCCAACTTCCTTCAAATCTTGAAACATGACACTCTACCGGAAGCATGCTCCCGTGCCATAATTTAAAGTCTTAATGTTAGCCGTGACACTTATTTGCCTGAGGAGTATAATACTTGGATGTAACAGTAAGTTGTAATAAATATTGGTGGATTATTCAATATCATGATACCCTCATCCAGATTCGTATGCTACAAGACAGCACAAAAGCTGCAGCAGGTAAAACATCCTGATGGAGGCAGACTCAGACTGATGGACTACTAGGAGCAAAAGCTATGAAAATGAAGAAAAGGGGTTTAAAATGTGAAATGGATTGATCAAAGTTTTATAGACATATTCACACTGCTTTCCATTGCCACATGATAATTCCATCACATTATTTGGATATTTGTACTTTAATTACTTTGCTATACATTAATTTTAATTTATATACAATTTTATCTATTTGCTCTATTAATCACACATTAGGATTGAAGTTGAACTCCTGCATGATTTCATTAATTTACCCAATGACTTGTGGAGGGCATGTTGGTAACCAGCCTCAGAGTAGCAAAATCTGATGCATAAAGAGCCTCTCACCATTTCACTCCCAGGTATCTGCTGCCCTTCTCTTTCGAGATGGAAGTGGTTGTGAGTTTAGAAAATGTTGTTTGAAGAGTCTTTGTGAATTTCCACAGTGCGTCTTGTAGATGGTATACTTGACAATCAGTGGTGGAAGGTAGATGTAGTGCCAATCAAGTGGTCTGCTTTGTCCTGGATGATTGCAAGCTTCTTGGGTGCTGTTGACTGTGATTTGTGATTTGTCAATGGTGGTCAGGCTTTGCAAAGACAAGTATTGAGTTACTTGCTGCAGGATTCCTAGCTTCTAGCCTGCTCTTGTAGCCAGAGGATTAATACTGAGGACTCAGCAATGGGAATGACATTACATGCTTAGATTCTCTCTTGTTACCCAGCACTTGTGTGGTACAAATGTTACTTGCCGCTTGTCACCCTAAGGATGGATATCGGCCAGGTTTTGCTGCATTTGAATGTGGACTGCTTCAGTATCTGAGGAATCATGAGCATTGTACAATCGTTGTTGAATGTCCCCAGTTCTGATCCTTCAGTGAAGACAAAGTCATTGATGAAGCAGTTGAGAATGATTGGGGCAGGGACACTACCTTGAGGAACTTGTGTGGAGATGTTCTGGAACTGAGATGGCCAACGTCGGAAGACCACAATCACTCTCCTTTGCTCTGGGCATGCCTCTAACCAGCGGTGAAGTTTGCCTCGATTCCTGTTGAGTCAGTTTTCCTAGAGCTCCTTGATGTCATACTGAGTCATTCACTCTCACCACATCTCTGTTCTTCAATTCTTTCATGATTGAAGGCTTTAATGAGGTCAATGAGCAGGTTATTGCTGAGCAAGTGCTGATTAGTGGCATAGTTGATGACACCTTCCATCATTTTGCTGACGGAATAGAAAGAAAAATTAAAAAGGAAGGATTGATGAAAAGAAAATGTCTCTTACTTATCGGTCTGGGGATGGATTCTCTGCTGCCAGGTCAACATGACTGAATGCTGGATGTTCAGACTGAGTGGTGGCTAAATCATGAGCAAGTTCAGCTTTATCTAGCAGAAGTACATCAGGATTAGCCACATTCCTGATGCAGCATTAATGTTCAAGGAGTAAGATCCTTCTCGTGGCTGGAAATCCAATTCCAAAATTCAGCGAGGACTGAACTACGACTCAGTTGTATTCCTTCTTTCTGATGAAATATTCCGCCAACCAAGTTGCTAAATTTGCAATCTACACTCTAAACATGTGAAACCTCATGTCAGAATCCTGAAAGTTAAGATTTGCTCTTGAAACAAATAGCCAACCTAATTCAAGTTTTAAAAGTCAAAGGGTTAAAAGTTCCCTTAAAGTATTAATGAAAAACTTCAAGGGCTCAAAACATTTCACATAGCATATAACTGTGGTGATAGAATTTCAAGGTCCAATTTTATCCATTGATTCTGTACTGACCAATTGTTAGAGCTTTGAAACAGTAATGTCACTGTCCTCAGTTAACCCCTTAAACAGTTTACTTGTGTTTCAAATGCTTGTCCAATTTTTTCTTAAATGATGCAGTGTCTCCCTAACTGTTTTTTGTCATAAACCTCCAGAAAATCTAAGTGTAAAATGTGTCTCCTTATCTTCCTCCACACCCTCTAAGCAACCATTTTAACATTATAAACTCCCTCTTCACTGACTCCCAACCCAGAGGACATTGTCTCTTGCTCTTCATCATCAAAACGTTGCATGATTTTACACAACTCTATCAATCTTCTTCTCATTCCCCTCTGTCACTGCTAAAGAAAGAAAGAGCTAATATTTATATAGATTTTCACCCAGAATATCTCAAAGCATTTTATACTCAATGGACTACTTTAGAAAAACACTCCTGGCTGTTTCATCATCAAAGTAGTTAGATAACAGCTTGTTCAAAGATCATAAAATTTCTAACACAGAAGGAGGCCAATTGGCTCATCATTCCTCCCTGGTGCTGGCTCTTTGAAAGAGTGAAGCATAAAATGGAAGCAATCCACTCTGTTGAAAAACTGCGCAATAACATGAACATATGCTGCTCTGCTTGTATCTCCTCCTGCCAGGAGGTCTGATTTCATGGTATCTCAAATTCATCTGTCTTCCACCATTCTCACAAATCTGTAATAGCTTTGCTGCAATGACTCTGTCTCATCCGTCATCCAACTACTGCTAGGTCAAACCCTCTTTCTGCTGCCTTCCATTTTGTCCCTTAGAAGAAATTTCTTTAGTTTTTCAGCTCTGACCAAATGGTCAAAATACTGACATGTAAGAGTAATGAACATCTAACAACGCGAATGCCGTAAATCACTCTATATCTTTGTAGGCTCTCAGCTGATCAAACGTGTCACAGAGAAATTGGTTTTAACTATTCCCATACAACTGAAGCAATTTGTCTTGGCATACATCAACTTTGAAACTTCCGTTATGTTACTTTTTCACCTGCCTGCCACTCAGCAAGTAACGACATTAATTAAACGCAAAAACCAGGGTTATTATCCATGACGATTGATTGTTCATTATTCTGAAGTATTGATGCAATTAAAATTCCTGCATCAACAGATTGTCAGACTAATAGTTAAAGAAGAAAATTGCTTTAATATTTAATTAAGGACAGTCAATGGAAGTTCTACTGTCTAATTGCTAAAGTGTTGGACTGCCATTCTCTCTATTTTGCAAAGACAGCGAGTGGCAGCAATTTCCATGGCTTCCGAACAGAGCTGTGGAGCCTGTGATGCAGTTTTGTAATAATAGTCTTCTAGATCTGTTGGACAAGTGAAAAGCAAAGAAGTTGAGTTGTGAATTAAACTGTTTTTTTGTGACAGGAATGCAAATGAGTCTAAATATTGTCAGTTAAACGAACACTGTGGTTTCTCCTTCGATACCATTGAGATGATCTGCAGAAAAATAATAGTGATGTGTACAGAATGTGATTTTTCACAATTAGTCCTCAACTCGTTGCTGCGCAAGATAATGTTATTGCAAAAATTATCCACAGTTTAGCTTGAACAACTCCGAAAGATTTCAGCATCTCTATTGCTAATGCATCAAATTATGATCAATTACTGTTTGTTGTATACCTCAGTGAAGATATGATTTCAATTCAATTCAATTCAGTTCAATTCAAATCAATTCAAATAGCACAGGAACAGGCCCTTTGATCACCAAATCTGTGCCGATTCCTAATCCTTATTAAGACCTGCTACTTATTGCCCATGCATGGCTTCTACCCCTCTGACCAGTTTCTGTTCGTGTGTCTATCAAGATACGTTTCAAATGATGTTTGTGTGCCTGTTTCCATTACATTCACTGGCAGTGATTCCAGATGACAACCTTCCCTCTGTGTGAAACCTTTCCATCCTGGGAAAGCCTCTGATTATACACCCTATCTACACCCCTCAGAATTTTGTAGACCTCTGTCAGGTCACCCCTCAGCCTTTGTCTTTCAGTGAAAACAATCCAGCCTCTTCTCAGAACTAAAACTAATCTTAGAGCATCAGTAAATAACAGATACTGAGAAAAGATAGGTTCGATATCCAAAACCCAAATCCTGATTTGAATCAGATTAGATTAGGTTCTCTACAGTGTGGAAACAGGCCCTTCAGCCCAACAAGTCCACACCGACCCTCCAAAGAGTAACCAACTCCCCCCCCCCCACCCTGCGACTAATGCACCTAACACGATGGGCAATTTAACATGGCAAATTCACCTAACCTGCACATCTTTGGACTATGGGAGGAAACCCACACAGACACAGGGAGAATGTGAAAACTCCACACAGACAGTCACCCGAGGCTAGAATCAAACCTGGGACTCTGGTGCTGTGGGGCAGCAGTGCTAACCACTGAGCCACCGTGCCAGGGATGTAAAGGCCCTGCAGAGAGTACAAAGGAGATTTACTAGAATGATACCAGGAATGAGGGATTTTTAGTTACTCGGAAAGATTAGAGAAATTGAGCTTATTCTCCTTGGAGTGGAGAAGATTAAGAGCTAACCTCATTGAGATGTTTGAAATATTGAACAATTATGGCAGGGTAATGAAGGATGCTTTGTTTCCCATAATTGGTATGCTAGTAGCTTGTCATCACAATTTCAAGATTGTCAGCAAGAGAGCTAGGATTGAGATGAGAAGAACCTTCTTTACTCAGAGAGTTGAAAATGTGTTGCTGGTAAAGCACAGCAGGTCAGGCAGCATCCAAGGAACAGGATCCTTACTCAGAGAGTTGTTAGGATTTGGAATGCGATGCCTGGGAGACTGGTGGAGATAGATTCCATATGAGGTTTCAAAAGAGAGCTGGATATATTTGGCAGTGATGAATTTTAAGGACTATGGAAATAGAGCTGGAAATTGGGACTAACTGTAACTGTTTTAGGAGTCATATTGAGTCGAATGGCCTCCTTCTGTAATGTAACATTCTGAGTCTATGATTCTATGACATTCTATTGCAGTACAGAGGGAATGCTACTCTACATCTTTGTAGCAATGATGACTTTACCTTTGCTGCTCTGATGTATATGTATTCCTCCATCGACATCACAAATGCAGGTCATTTTCAGGTTATTGGCCACAATTTTAGTGAAAACCAATCTTGGCAGAATGTGGTATTAGTCCGAGATGCCAATACAGCTGTAACAGAAGCTGTTTCAAATGAATCCATGTAAAAATAATTGCTCTGGAGTGTGCAACTGTACATGGTAACCAGCAGTACGGAGTGATTCCTCAATTACAAAACCAATGGATCTGACTAAAAGCTGGCTACACCAGACATTTTCTTTTCGGTGTGAGATGGGTTTAGCATTGCATCAATGTCAAATAGTTTGGGTGCAAAGTTTCCAAAGAGACTATCTTCCCTTTTTCATTTTAATCAGTGGCCAGAGAGAGGCCCGAGAAAGCTGATCCCTGCAGAGGGATACAATTAATGGCAATCACCTGACTGCCCCTGATTTTTAAAAAATTGCTTAATTTGAAATAAAAGTTGATGTACACCTAGTGTTAAAATTTAAGATGCATTTGGATGGCAGTGAATGTGATGTGGCAGTAAAACCTTGGTGTACTGATTCCATATTTTATAAAGGAGGACACTGGTCTTCAAGCTGTATTGTACCACCAATACAATATACCCTGCAATATAATCTTTAACATCTTGCCCCCATTTATTGACACTTTTCACACTATATTGTGTTTAGTTTCCAAATCAATAAAAGGGAAATGGAGATGATTGCACATATTTTAACAATAACTTTACCTTACAGTCAGTCTTTATGGCTTTATTTCTATAGTTTAATAATGTTTTCAATATAATGTGATCATGAAAATTCAAATCTTCCACCAAATAGAAAAATATTCATTAGATAATTAAGAAACACGGTGGCTCAGCAGTTAGCAATGGTGCCTCACAGAGCCAGGGGCGTGGGTTTAATCCCAGCCTCGGGCAGTTGTTTGTGTGGAGTTGCACATTCTCCCCAAGTCTGCGTGGGTTTCCTCTCAGTTCAAAAATGTGCAGATTAGGTGAATTGGTCATGCTATAGTGTCCAGGGATGTGTAGGTTAGGTGCATTAGTCAGGGGTAAATATAGGGTAAGGGGAATGGTTTGGGTGGGTTCCTCTTTGGAGGGTCAGTATGGACGTGTTGGGCTGAAGGGCCTGTTTCCACAATGTAGGGGTTCTATGCAACAGCACTCTGGTGTGTAATGCTGCTTTGCTATGTGCTTAAATGTTTCCCTGAAATTGATATAGTGCTGCAAATTCTCTAACTATTTCTCTGATTGGGGAGTTTAGATAAAAGAACATTTTATGTATGTCCTCCTTCCAAAAAGATCCTTATTTGATATTGCTGTGGCCATATGCTTTCTGAAGATATAACTTTTTACTGGCTGTATTTTAAACTGGACACAATTGTGTTTTTCTTTTAAAATAGTTCAGACTGTCCAGATTGAAAATAAAACAAGATTGTACATTATTACACAAATGTGGACATTTAAACCTTATGTGGAACATAGAAGATTTCACCACCTGACGAGTAACATCACAATGACACTTTTATGAAATATTTCTGAGATGAGACATCAAAGTTAATTGTCCTGTTCCAAAAATAATAACTGTAGCAGACATGAACTAATCTAATCCCTTTAGAATATACGACTAGTAATATAGCTCTAGGAATGAATAGATTACAGTATACTGAAACCAATGATTAAAGCTTTTCTTGCTCTCTGTAAGATATTCAATGCTCAGTTTGAAAAGAGACCACACTAAAATGAGGACAACTGTGAGGAAAGATCTTTCAAAATGGGGAAGTCTGCTCCATACGATTGATCCAGGAGATATCGCATTGAGACCAATCAAGAAACATCTAATTGTAAACTTCACTTAGCTTTGGATGGCACGGTGGCTCAGTGTTTAGTGCTGCTGCCTCACAGCAGCAGGGATCCAAGTTTAATTCCAGCCTCAGGCAACTGTCTGTGTGGAGTTTGCTCATTCTCCCCGTGTCTGAACAGGTTTCCTCTCAGAGTCCAAAGATGTGCAGATTAGATGGATTGGCCTTGCTAAATTACCAAAATAGTGTCCACGGATGTGCAGGCTAGGTGGATCAGCCATGGGAAATGTCAGATTGCAGGGATCGGGTAAGGGGGTTGGGTTTGCGTGGGTTGCTGTTCAGACAATCAGTGTGGACTTTATAGGCTGAATGGCATGCTTCCATATTGTAGGAATTCAATGATTTGTGGATTTATAAGCCTATCTTCTTATTCTGTCATCTGTATTTGTGAGTGCGTGGGCTTAAAGAAATTTGTGTGACCTTCTGAATGGTGTTGCAGTTTGTTTTTTTTTAACTTGTGTTAAGATCCCAGTTGATCATAATACTGACAATTCAGATCCCAGAAAGAGACTTGACTTGATGCACCTTAAGTTTAATTCTTGTTTTTTTTGAGTACCAGTCACTGGATACATTCACAAGCGATCGTCAATGTATTTTTAACAAAAGAACATAAAGGTTAATTCTCTGAGAGGGAAATTACAAACTTTAGTATTCAGCAAAGACTTATTGAAATATCCTCATCAAAAGCATCAGAAAGAACAACCTTAAAAACCCCCAAACCACATTTAAGAGTCACACCAGTCTTCACGCAAAAGCTTGGACAGCTGTAATTCAGTTTCTTCTTCGTAAATTTCTACATTCACTCAATGTTGCTTTCTTTAAGGATCTCATGAAGATACATTAATTAATCATGTTGCTAACTTGGTTCACTTCTTACTTAACATATGTTCCTTAACCTCATGCTGTCAAAGGTTTTATAGGATGTCTTCATCTCTGAGACCTGACTGTCTTCTGTTTCTAGTTTTCTTCCAAACAAATCAGGACATTTTTCCTGCTGTCCTGAATGCTTGGGACTGGTAATTACAGCACTTCTGCTGTTAACTACTTCTTCTTTCTGAATCACTTCTGAATGAACAAATCGACTTCTGGGGCCAATACTCTGTCTCTCTCACTTTCTGTCCCTCTCATTCACTCCCTGTCTTGCAAAACTCAAGTCAGCAAACACTCCCGTAATCACTTAATATGCACTATCAACACACTTTCTCTCCTAGCACTCTACACCCCATCCCTCCAACCATTGCATAAATGCTTCCTCTTCCACACTTCACGTCAGCTCTGATGAAGTGTCATCTAGACTCAAAATGTTAGCTTGCTCTCTCTTCATGGATGTTGCCTGACCCGCTATAATTTCCAGCATTTTTCACTTTCAGTACAGATTCCAGCATCTGCAGTAATTTGCTCCTACCCTGGCAATTATCTCCTATAATGGCTTCTTCCATGTCTAACGAAAGTCATGTAAATTCTTGGGAATGCTAGTTTTGTTAAAATTCATTGCTCAAACAGACCTCCTGACCTTTATGGAATGGAAAACCAAAGCCTATTTTCCCTCCATGATTTGAATCAAAGTTCTGGAAAAAAAATATTATGAGCCTTTGTCACATTCAGGAGTAGTTTCAATAAACTTCCCTCTTTCTTCTTTAAGTAATGTTTTACCACATTGACCCATTAGTGGTGGGATACTTACAGAATTTGCAAAGAACATCCTCTCTAAATTATTTTTAAAGAATTCTATTATGATCAAATGATGAGTGAGATAATTTAACTTGTCCTCACTTGGTCATAATAAGGTTCAATGACTTAAAGTCTAAAGAAGTTCATAGTCTAAAGATTTGTTTATAATGGAATATGTGCAAAAATACAATTGATTTGAAATGTAAACCAATACACACAGCAGATTATATGCGAGTAAAGATAGACAGTGATTTTTCAAGATCTTTGCCAAATGTGCCAAATATTGGAGATGACTTATTGACTGGATAGTTTTTAAGGTTACTACAGTATTCGCTGCAATCCTCCACATCTTAAGTACATCCCTGCTCAATCTCACATGGGATAAATCATTTTTATTGTACTTTGTAAAGTGGAAATTTAAGCAGAACATTTTGGAAGCATTATAGTTTGAATGACAAAAATGGCCTCCTGATGTTCCTTCAATTTCAGTTCTATTAGGTTTTCTCAAGATGAACAAAAAATACTCATTGCAAAAGGTTTTCAGGATGTCACATGTCAGTAAAACAAATAATAATGGTGTGA
The DNA here is from genome assembly GCF_004010195.1 of Chiloscyllium plagiosum. NCBI lineage: Eukaryota > Metazoa > Chordata > Chondrichthyes > Orectolobiformes > Hemiscylliidae > Chiloscyllium > Chiloscyllium plagiosum. The sequence continues at coordinate 39,574,450 of NC_057736.1, read as the reverse complement.
ATCCCCGGTAAATCAGGAATAATAACAGGAAATTTGAATTTGAATTACTGGACAGTCAATCATTATAACTACCCCAAACATTTCATTTCACCATAGGGTATCTTCAAAGTATTCATTGGATAATAGTTAACAGAGGCATTGCTGTATCTAGTTGCTGGTAGGGGAGCTTTTAGCATAACTTTATTCAACCTCTCTCTGTCCTAAAGTGTTGTTTAAATGAGGTATGTTATTATCACAGAGGGAGTTTCATGCCTGCCATATGGTTGTTTATTTCTGTGAAGTTCTGTGATATCTTCAGACTTGAAGTTCAATCCCTGAAACACCAAATGACAGTTTTGTGATCACCAGGATATTGTTCCTTTAAGTATCACACTGCCAATAATAAATACAAAGTAATCAGATCTTGTCACTTGACGACCTGAAATTTAGTTGGAAATTGGAAAGAAAGATTTATACCACAACCTTTATAACTATCCCAAACATTTCATTTCACCATAAGTATCTTCAAAGTATTACGTTTGTAATTCAAGAAGAAGTATCAGCCAATTTTCACACAGCAAGATCCCACAAATGGCAATGTGATAGTTAGGTTTTACAAATGTTGGATGAATTTAGGAAAGTGAGATGCTCTCTATTTTGGGTTAACATCTTGCAGGTGGGATATAACCAGAGGTCAACTCTAGCTCTCAGTTAATGTCAAAGATCCAAGGACACTACTTTGAAGAAGAGTGAGGTAATTCTCAATATTTATCCATAAGACCAGAAGACATAGGAAAAGAAGTGGGTCATTCAGCCTATCAAATTTGCTGTGCCATGTATGAGTGATATGAAAATCTTCATGGCTTTTTCAATAACCCTTATTTCACTTACTGATTAAGAATGTGTCTACCTCAGCCTTACACTTTATGTAAAATCTATAAACTTGATAGAGTCAATGACCTAAAGTCGCTGATTTCCCTTATTAATTAAATTTGGTCTATTGCAGCCTTGAATATACTTCATGCAAAATATATATACTTTATGTAATTAATGACCCAACATCACTGAAATATACTACCTAGACCTTTCTAAAAATTGGCTACTATCTTTCCCACATCACACAGTGACTACGCTCACAAAAGCACTTCTCAGCTGCAAAGCTTTGTCAGAAATCCAAAGGTCGTGAAAATGTCATAAAGCTTTATGGTTCCTTAATTCTAAAGAATTGAGACTACTCTCCTTGGAGAATCATAGAGTCATAGAGATATACAGCATGGAAACAAACCCTTTGGTCCAACTCGTCCATGCCGATCAGCTATCCTAACCTTATCTAGTCCCATTTGCCAGCATTTGGTCCATTTCCCACTAAACCCTGAGAGAAGAAGGCTGAGAGGAAATTTGATGGAGGCTTTCAAAATCATGAGAGGGCTGGATACAGTTGAAAGGGAGAAACTACTTCTGCTCATAAAAGAAAAAAGGAACAAGAGGGTATAGATTTAAAGGGATGTACTTTCTCACATAGCGATTGGTTAAAGTGTAAAATGCACTGCCTGGAAACATGATGGAGGCAGGTTGAGCATTCAAGACAGCATTGGACGATTATTTAGATAGAAATAGTGTGCAGGGATATGGGAAAAGGGCAGGAGATTGCTGCTAGGTAATAGGACTGGTGTGAGCAGGATGGGCTGAATGGTCCTTTTCCACATTGTAACAATTTTGTGATTCTGATTGGAGACTTGGTGCTGGAAGGAAGAAGAGCAGCTTATAGTGTATTTCCAAGGCACCTAACCCACTGTGCTTGGGAGAAGCAATCCAGTGAATTAATGCCATTTTCAGATTCTGAAAGACAACATTACAGATGGCAGCATTGGATGTTTGCCAGGGTACAACTAGCCAATAATTCCCTCTGCTAATTAGATGGATAAAGTTTATAGGGATTTTGAATCAATCTGTTTAGGTTCATTGCAACAAACCATTGGAATATTGAAAGACTTGAACCCAGGCTTCCTGACACAGAAATAGGGATATTACAACTGCACTATAAGCGCCCTCACGGACAAAGTGTGCATTCTGTGATGAGGTTGCTCTCAATCTGTGCACAATGACTGAGATTGTGTGTGTTCTAAGTCTTTTACTTCCCTTACATTGTCTCATGGTACAATTTCAATATTTTCTCATCAGCCAGTTCAGACACATTATTGCATACCACTGGCCTCTAACCTGAACATTGGCCTCCTGGATCAGAGATAGAGATACTGCTACTGCACCATGGTAAACGCAATCTTCAAGCTTTCAATATTCAAGCTGACTTAATCTGTAACAAACGCAGAAATAATTTGCCGAGGAAATAGATACACTTATATTAAGTTCACAAGTTTCTTTGAAAAGGTCAGGATGGACATTCTAACCGTAAAAAGCACTGAGGAAGTGGACTATGGTGAAACTGAGCTCCAGAAACCTCTATCTCTAGTTGTTGCACATTCACTCTCACTGACTCACAGTGCCAACTAAACCATTTTATAAGAAATGAATTGCATATAATATTTTAATATACATTCCTCTTTGTCTGTAACTGATTTCCAAAAATCCAGCCCAAACTCTCTGTTCCCCCACACTTTACAATACCATGCATCAAGCACTCCATTCATTACAAGTAGAAATACAAGCATACCGAGTCCAAGTTTACAGTGTGACAATGCTTTGTGAGTTTACCAGATTTCATTGCCCTTTTTGGTCTGACTATTTAACATGAAACTTGCAATTGAAATCGCTGCAATAATATCTTCAAACTTTCATATCAAAACATGCATAACTTAATCAATAGAATCCCTACAATGTGGAAGCAAGCCATTTGGCCTATCAAGTCCATACCAACCCAATCCACCTAGACCAATCCTATCTCCATGACCCTGCAGTTCCCATGGTTAATCCACCCAGCCTGCACATCCCTGAACACTAAGGACAATTTAGCAAGGCCAATTCACGTAACCTGCACATCTTTTGGACTGTGGGAGGAAATCAGAATACCCGGAAGAAATCCACGCAGGCACGAGGAGAACGCGCAAGTTCCACACAGACAGTTGGCCAAGAGTGGAATCGAACCTGGGTTCTTGTCACTGTGAGGCAGCAGTGCTAATGACTGAGGCAGCACGTTGTCATAATTGATAATTAATTGAACAGAGAAATGTGACTGATATGAAATTAAGAGACTCCTTTAGCTAATGTATTAATATTGGATTTAAAGTAAAGTAAAACCATTTTAAATAGCACCAAAATTGCCAAAACAATTTCAGGAGGTGAGTGACCTCTGGGAGATGCTGAGCAGCCTTTATGTGAAGAAATTACAACTCACAGAGTCCTCAGGATGCAGAGAAGGTAAAGGAGGCCCCAGAGTATTTGGTCTTCAATAACACATTCTCCAGAAGAGGAAAGTACAGTGTTGCCACATGGGACAGTGTCACAGAAGTGTGCCAACTGTTGAAGCAGGATCAGCAACCTGAAGGAGTGGGAATCCATCTTATCCTGGTGGCCAACAAAACAGTAATCTTGTATGCAACTGACTTTTTCCAACAATCTGCTGGTGATCCTTCTTTGATCTCCTCAATCTCCTCACAGTCCCCGATCAAGTCTTTTACCAATATAGTTTTAGCCGGGTTGCGCTGCTTTACCACATCTCTCCATGACGAGATCAATGCTGATGCCTAACATTGCTGGATTTCCAGATACCCAGATACTCTGATTTCCATGTCAGGAACTGCCACCATCTGTTTGAAAACCCCTGCATATCAACCTCTGTACATCACCTTCTACATCCTCACCCAGACTTTTAGTTCTGTCAACTAGGAGGAATTATGGAACCTGAAATTTTGCTGCCCACCGAAATTTGATACACTCCTCTGCCCCCTGTGCAACAACATAGAAGCCATAACCGTCAACACCGGATCCAACATGGACCCAACGTGAGCATAAACTGGGATTCAGCAAAATCATCATGCAAATGCTGTTCTCCACTTTCTTAACTGGAACACTCTATTCCACACACATGAAGCTTCCCACTGAAGCAGAGATAATCCACAGGACTGACAGGAAACTGTCCAACCTGCATCAGCTCTAGTTCAGAACTAAGACTAATCCAGCTGCGGTATGCAGATACCCCTTGCATGTGTGCACACTTAGAGACAGAGAAAATGCTTCAAGGGGGGCCTGTATGAAGAGATGCAACAGCTCCACCAAAATACTGGAAATCTCTAACCCAGGACTGGCCAAACTGGAGAAGATGCACTCTCGAAGGTGCCAAGGGTATTGAGCATCTTGGACAGGCCCAGGTGGAGGTCAAACAGCAGAAGGCAGTAAGCATCGTGCCCTTTCACCTCTTTGAGCACAGCATACACTACCACCCTGACACAGTGTACATTGGGTTGTACAATCACTTTGGTGCCCAGAGCTCCAAAGGGGACAAACTCATCCTCCGTCCAAAGAGACTTCCTGAGAAGAAGTGCCCATAGAAGAAGTGTCCTTCTGTCATCTTCTGGTGCCAACATTCAATTTCCTGCTGCGATGAAGCTGTGATTATGTTCAGGGCAGTGTATTGGAAAAATATCCCCAGAACAAAGTACACTGTAACCTGTTATAATCATTTAGTGTCTTCTGAAACATCTCTGGCCTCAGTTCAACAGGCACGTGCCAAGGAGAGGGTGGCACATTCCATTCCGTTCAAACAGCCCTGACCCAGATTTTGCATATTACAACTCCCTGAGATGAGGTTTATTTCAGTTGTGCTTCCACATGGCTATTGGATATTATACATGGAGGGAAGATTATGTTTTTGAGTAACTATGAGCCTACAGTGCCCATTTCACATGGTTCCCAGCTTTTATTTCTGAGCTGTCCTCTTACAGAGTTAAGGTAAATTTGAGGGTGAACCATTGTTGTTACTATGGTCTCTGTGTGGGCGGCACGGTGGCACAGTGGTTAGCACTACTGCCTCACAGTGCCAGCGACCCGGGTTCAATTCCCACCGCAGGCAACTGACTGTGTGGAGTTTGCACATTCTCCCTGTGTCTGCGTGGGTTTCCTCTTGGTGCTCCAGTTTCCTCCCACAGTCCAAAAAATGTGCAGGTTAGGTGAATTGCCCTGCTAAATTGCCCGTAGTGTTAGGTGAAGGGGTAAATGTGGGGAATGGGTCTGGGTGGGTTGCGCTCCAGCAGGTCTGTGTGGACTTGTTGGGCCGAAGGGCCTGTTTCCACACTGAAAGTAATCTAAAAAAAATCAACTCGAACCCGAGGTTTGAAGTGAGATTGAGCAATGGACGTTTATTGTTCAGTTCGTGGCCTAATTGAGAAGTTCTGGTACCCAAACTAATGGGATACAACACCTTGACTTTCTTGGTGACTATAAACTAGGCTAGTTCCAGGCACTATCGCTGCTAATCTCACAGTGTTATCCTGAAACTCTAAAGGGCTTTTTTTGTGCATGAGCACATGCAGTTGTCAATTCATTCACTGTGTAACATAATCTATAGTGTCATAAAAACAGAAATGTTGGAAATACTGAGATGCCACCTCATCTGATGAGTCTTACCAGCTTCTTGTGTTTTCAATTTTCAGAATCTGTAATGTATTGCTTTAGTAGCATCCACTGAGATTTCAATCCTCTTGTTGTTTTGCCTGAACAATGATGAAAGACAAAGTAATTATCTCCTTTGGTTCACTTTGAAATTGGTTCACTTTGTGAAAATAATTTTGGACTATTAATCAAGCCTGTTAATACAGGGACAGAATATGTTAATTTATTTTTAGAGATTTGTAGTTGTATTCACAGAATATGAAGTTCACTTTTGACGTGACCACTCCTTTCATGACTGACAGAATTTTGCCATGAAATAGCATCAATTTGCAAGTAAGATGTGCAAAAATATCTCCAAAGCAAGAGTTTAAGTCCTCCAATTCTGTTCACTATTTTTGACAAGTTATTTAAAACATTTGTAAAACTAAGACATTGCGGCAAACTAAGACAATGGTTAATAGACTCTCCCTAAACCTGGACTACTGCCTTTGTTCACTGCAGCACCTCTGGTAAATATTTATTGCTTAACCATGGATTCATCTGAAAACTGAATTAGCCTATAACGAGCCTCATGCATGGAATACCCCTGTTTAATTTTCTTGAAATGAATGAGTTGAACTCTGTCGTAAATAGTCTGCTCTGTAAGTGGTATAGAGATGTTGGTGTGTAACAGTGAAAAGAGATTTTGCTGTGCACTTGACTTTTTTCATTTTCTTGGCTATATATCTGAGAAAACTGATAGATAAAGGGGGCTTCATCAGGGAACATGCCATCACAGCCCTAATCTTTCTAATTGGGGCACCTTATCTTGTAATGTTGAATGAAACATTCATCATCGATGTATAATAATCAGCCCTTTCCCCGTAGGCTAAACATGCGCCTCAGAATGATGCATAGCATTGTGTTCAGTTGTCACATTGAAAAATGGTAACCTTACATCCAGCAGCACATTGCAAGAAAGCCATAATAAATCTAAGTGGAATGAATAAATTGGAAAATATAGAAATAATCAAATAATGATGTTTGTGACTTGCCATGAGATTTCTTTTAATGTCCGATTTGTTTTGAGTCAGAGGAAACAAAACTCCTTCCTTCGGTGAGATGATGTGTAAACAATGCTTTGGAAATGAAACTGTCCAACTCACCCTCTTCCTTTGTGCCCTGTTTGATCTGCTGTTTCTTTATTAGTCTTTGACATTTACTGAGAGTCAACTGATGTCAGGACAACTTCTGTTTTAAAAAGCACTTCCCTGGGGAGGCAAATGGTCCTTTGTGTGGCACTGGTGTGATGCAATTTAATTTTTATTCAGTGCAATTTTACCTTGCCTCGATTCCTCAGCCAAGCACGTCATGGTGCAACTGTTACATTCCACAAAACGTATATGTATTCTGATCTATGATTCATGGCACAGCATTGTTTAGTCAGACTCATAATATATTTGTATCTTCCAGGGAATGAAATTTGGCTGTTTTGGTATTTGGGAGTTATTCACAAACTCAGAAGTGTCCTCTTTTCCAAAGTATTTTGACACCACTTCCTAAACTCACAACAGCCAGGAAGTCAATGGCAGCAGGCACGTGAATCAGAGGCCGGGAGCTGTGCATTGTTTTATAGATCCCCTAGAGGAGACATAAGTGTGATCAGGAGGACTGTGTTGGGAGAAATTTATTGGGAATGCTGCCCCAACTCCCACCTATCTGCTGCTACAAGGTCACTTCCATGTGTGGTGAAGAATTCAGCTGCTAAAGGGAACTGAGCAGTGTCTTTGGCCAAACTATCTACTCTGAAAACAAACCAGAGGCAGGAACATGCTGGTTATTCACATGTCAATTCCCCAACTGTCCTGCCTTCAGTTCCACTTCCAACATGAAATCCACACTCTGCCGAAGATGTTCAGTCCAGTTTCCAGGATTTGTTTGAAACTGATTGCTATAAAGTTCTTGAGGATATCTTTTGTGTGTAAGAGATGTCACAAACATTGCAAGTCATTATTTCTTTCAAAACTTTCTTTCTTTGAAACATATATTTTTCACAGCCAACAAAGGTGTTTTAAAGTGAAGTCACTAATCTAGCATAACAATTTTTCTTTTGAAAAATTCACTAAAGCTAATGGCTATTCTTGTTATAGTTGAAGGCATTTCTCTCTCTTGATCGTAGTAGGTAACATTCATTTCCATTTTCAAAATGTTCATCGCAATCCATGTTTATATTAATTTTAGAAAACAGAGACCCTAGACTGAGGTAAATGAACACATATTCCATTTCTTTCTTTCCCTAATCAATAAATGCTCAGTTCAGACAATGTGAATTATGTTTCTTCATATATATTTTAATTGCTTTGGGGAAATAGACTGAACAGTTTAAAAAAGCTGCACATTTTGCAATACGAGTGCCCAAGTAATAAAGTTTGAGGTAATGTTTTCGGGATTTCTTCTAGAATCAGAAGATTATAATTTACCAATCTTAACCTAATTTTAACCTAATCTGTCTTTAAGAAAGCTGTGTAGGCTCCTGTAATACATTTGTAATGAGTCAGGAGGCATGGATTCAAGTCCCACCTACTCCAGGGGTATGACAGCATTGCTGAACAGGTTGATTGGACAGATCTGTATATCTGTTTAAAAGCAGATAAAATTGGGGGCCATGCTAATTCTATAGCCCATTGAATTTTTCACTTTATTGAAATCAATAAGGTTAAGAGTGGGTGCTTTGATGGTAATCTAATACTGTGCTGATATCCTTCATGACTCATTCTCATGAGCTAGTTCATTAAAGACAAAGTACATACCAGTTATTGTCTTGTGAGCTCATAACATGGTGTCAGAGCGGCTCACACAGGGAGTGTTGAACAGTTGGATAGAAGCAAACCTACTAAAAGAGGAACACGGAAGTTTTCTGAGTTGCTAAAAGCCACAAGAAGCTACAGAAAAGGAACAGAGAAACAGTTCAGAGCTGAACACATTCAATAAGACAGATTGTCTACAAACCTTTCTCTCCCAGCGTTAATTACAATAAAAGTTGAGATGAAACAGACAGAACTGACAGATTCTACATACACAATGGGAAAATTACAAATTTGTGGCAGATTCAATCAACAAACCAGAACACTTTAGAGGTACCACATTTCTACTACTGTTGGAGAGAGACTTTAGTCCAACCAAAAGAAAATAAAAGAAAAACGGCAGAACATTTGGAAGTCTTGAAGGCACAATTTGAACCTAAATTGAATGCATAAGTATGAATGATGAAAGTTCAATATTGCAGCTTAATGTGGAAAAGAACCCATTGATGGATTTACAAAGTTAAAAATTACACAACACCAGGTTATAGTCCAACAGGTTTAATTGGAAGCACTAGCTTTCGGAGCCTGCTCCTTCATCAGATAACAACAACCACCTGATGAAGGAGCAGCGCTCCGAAAGCTAGTGCTTCCAATTAAACCTGTTGGCCTATAACCTGGGGTTGTGTGATTTTTAACTTTGTACACCCCAGTCCAACATTGGCACCTCCAAACCATTGATGAATGTATGACTGTATTAACACAGTTCACAGAATCCTGCATATTTGGGCACTTGGAAGATGATTCTATGAAACGTGGAATTTTCTTAAGCATACACGATCCGGTGGTAATTAATTTCCATTGTCTTGAAGCCCGCATTGACTGATGCACAGGTTAACAAACAGTGAGTCAGAAACTTAAAGAAGGAAATATCTGGTGCAATAGGATATATCAGAAGTCAGTAAAGAAGATTTTGAAATTAAACTGAGAGAGCACATCAAGCGATGCAATGTTACACGATCTTGCTCCTTCTTATAGCCCTGCAACAAAATGAAGCCACAGTTAGATGTTTCTTAAATAAAGATCATGATTTTCTTATCTCAGCATATTCTGTAAATATTCTTTAGCATCCCATGGAGACTGATCTTGTGCACAGAAGTGCTCAGCTGTCATGACAAGATTAGATTCCCTACAGTGTGGAAACAGGCCCTTCAGCCCAACAAGTCTACACCGACCTTCCAAGGAGTAACCCACCCAGACCCACTTCCCTCTGACTAATGCTAACACTATGGACAATTTAGCATGGCCAATTCACCTAACCTGCACATCTTTGGACTGTGGGAGGAAACCGGAGCACCCGGAGGAAGCACATGCAGACACAGGGAGAATGTGCAAACTCCACACAGACAGTCACCTGAGACTGGAACCGAGCCCGGGTCCCTGGCTGTGAGGCTGCAATGCTAATCACTGAGCTACCATGCCACCCCAGTGATTGGGATCATGAATTAAAGTAATGGAAAGTAAAGATAATTCACAGGGTGTTGTTGGACCCATCACACATAGGTCCAAGCTCATTTTCTTGGTGGTGTGGAATTAAAGCTCACTATAGCAACTTGTGGAATTTAAATTCAACTCACAAAATCTGGAATTGAAGACTTGTTTCTAATAGTGACCATAGCAACCGTCGGCAATTTTTTGTTAAACCCATTTTGCACCTCTCATTTTCATTGATCTGACCTACATGTGACATCAGACCAACAGCCAAGTGATTGACTCTTAAATCAGCTGGGAAATGGTCTAGCAAGCCACTCAGTTCAAGGGAGCTTTGGGCAGGGGCAAATGGCAACATTCCATTCAAAAGTAAATACAGCAAACTTTTATTAACCAGCAGCTGTTGAACCAGGAGTGAGCTTGGTGATCAAATACCCTGGATAATCAAGAGGTACGCATAGCAGGAGTAAACCTGGACCAAACGAGATATCAAGACATCAACATCCCTCAAAAAAAAATGTAAAAGCGTCAACACCCCTCTTAAAATCAATGTAAAAACACATAGTAAGTAGTAGAAATGTAATGCGGGGGTACACACATCATTGTTATATATTGTTTATAGCAAAAATACTCATACATTGTGGTATGTAATTTTTGCCAGTTTATCAGTGTGGACTTGTTGGGCCAAATGGCCTGTTTCTGCACTATAGGGATTCTACGATTCTATGATCAAGAGTGCTCGTTGATAAGCTCCTGGTTAAAACAAAGTTTGTTCAATAAAGGAAACAGAGTCAGTCATTTACCTTTCAATTGACCCTTTGAGCACTTACAGGTGCAGTGACACTGTCAATCCTCGGATCAGTTGCCTGCTCCAGTCTGCGAAGCAGTGGCATGCTGCGTCATGTCTGCCATTTGTCTTTGAGCGTTGCACTTCGGAGTGGTTGCCTGACTTCATAGTTGAGTAGCTGCCCTTTTCAAAAGAGCATTGCCTCAGCAAGATAGACCAAGCATGCAGTGGGGACCCAGAAGCTACCTAGGCACCCAGGTTCTTGACACTGAATTGAAAATCAAACCCCATGTATTGGATCTATCACAAAGAAGACATTCATACAATACAATGGAATTAATCCTGCACTGGTAAGCTGTAATTCATGTTATAGTATACATCAACCGACAAGTAGGTCAATGTTTTACTGGAGAATGGGTTTACTGAGATATTTCGGTAGTTTTCCTACTTTTCCTTGATTACAGATCATCCAGTAACATGGCCTTCTGCTTTAGAAGTTAAAATGTGAAAAAGCTGTAATGATAGCGTTCAGCTTTAAATCCTCTGAAGGGGGAGGAATAATGAATTAAAAGTAAATCCTTTCGGGACGATGCCAGATTTTAAAACTTATGCCAAGTCATTTAAGTTGATCAAAAGTACAACAGTTTGACAACTGCTTACCTCATGGATTTTCAAATTATTCCCCGAAATGCAAATCGTTGTGAATGCCCACACATAATGTATCGTCAACAACCTGTAGCTAAAATCAATTTTTAAAATATTCAGCCTGTAAACAAAACATGAAACATCTCCCATGAATGAATGTTGTTTCACATTCTTCAGTACACAGCCAGTCAACGAAGGGAAGCTGGCAGATGTCTGTGTGTGAAATGCTCTTCAGAGATTTGGGTGGGTTGTGGAGGGAGGGGGGCTGGTGTGGAGGTGGCTTCATTTTGAAATTGGCACCATTTTAACAATCCACTTAGGAGACGAAGGAATACCTTTCACTTGCAAAGCGCTGCAGGATTATCAAAAACCCAGTCAGCCTTCTGGGCTGCCTGACAGTTGCAAGGTCAAACCCAATCCCTGAAAGAAATGGTTCTGATTTTAAATTGATTTAGTTGTGTGAAATATTACTCATTAGTGCGGTGCCTTGAAAAATAAAATTATCATCCCCATCACTGGGATGATGTCTTGGAATCTCCTGCAGCAACCCCAACCTCATGGAGTGCATCCACCACCATGTTCTCAGGGCACATCAAGAGACTTGCTAAATCTCCCAAGAACAAATATTCAAAACATTCAAGACCTAATCAGCCTGATGATGTTATGTGTAGCTGAGGCTGACATTTGAATACAATTGAAGACTCAAAGGTCATGAAGCAGAGATTCTTTATTCCAATGGCACCAAGTCATGAAGGGAAATCAAGGTTAATCAAGGAATTATTTACATGGAAGGAAGCCTGTGCTTTTCATGAGGTTGAGAAATCCTCTGTCTGTCTGCACTTTATTCCCATGAGCTCTCTTTCCTCCAAAGATACCTTTTCACGAGAGAGGATCCATTTGATTGCCCTTGTTTCCTTCCCTACCCATCGTCACAGCAGCTGGAGGTTTCACTGTTCACAGTAAATCAAAGAAATGGTAAGGAAATCTGAACTGAAGACTTACCTGCTGCAGAAATGTATAATAACCAGAGCATAGAACATTACAGCGCAGTACAGGCCCTTCAGCCCTCAATGTTGCACTGACGTTTGGAACTAATCTGAAGCCCCTCTAATCTACACTATTCCATTCTCATCCGTATGCCTTTCCAATGACCATGTAAATGCTCTTAAAGTTGGTGAGTCTACTAGAATTGCAGGCAGTGCATTCCACACCCCTACTACTCTCTGAGTAAAGAAACTACCTCTGATATCTATCCTATATCTATCACCACTCAATGTAAAGCTATGTCCCTTGGGCTAGCCATCGCCATCTGAGGAAAAAAGCTCTTACTGTCCAACCTCCCTAACTCTCTGATTAGTTTATATGTCTCTATTAAGTCACCTCTCGTCCTTCTTCTCTCTAATGAAAACAGCCTCATGTCCCTCAGCCTTTTCTCGTAATGACCTTCCCTACATACCAGCCTCGTAAATCTCCTCTGCACCCTTTCCAAAGTTTCCACATCCTTCCTCTAATGCGGTGACAAGAACTGCACGCAATACTCCAAATGTGGCCGCACCAGAGTTTTGTACAGCTGCAGCATGGTCTCATGATTCCGAAACTCAATCTCTCTGCCAATAAAAGATAACACACTGTATACCTTCTTCACAAACCTATCAACATGTGTGGCAACTTTCAAGGATCTATGTACCTGGACATCGAGATCTATCTGCTCATCTACACTACCAAGAATCTTACTATTAGCTCAGTACTCAGCATTCCTGTTACTCATGTCACCTCACACTTTTCCGAATTAAACCCCATTTTCCCCTCTCAGCCCATCTCTGCAGCTTATCTATGTCTCTCTGTAACCTACAACATCCTCTATCACTATCCCCAATTCCATCGATCTTAGTGTCATCTGCAAATTTACTAGCCCATCCTTCTACACCCTCATTTATAAAAGTGACAAATAACAGTGGACCCATAACAGATTCTTGTAGTACCCCACCTAGTAACTGAACTCCAGGATAAATATTTCCCATCAACCATTACTCTCTGTCCTCTTTTAGCCAGCCAATTTCTGATCCAAACCGCTAAATCTCCCTCAATCCCCATGCCTCTGTATTTTGTGCAATAGCCTACCGTAGGGAACATTATCATACTCCTTACTGAAATCCATACACAACATATTGACAGCTTTACCCTCATCCACCATCACTGAATAATTTGATTTTAAAACGACTTGCTGGAAACTCTACAAATCAGCTCTGCAGCTATCATAACAATGGTGACTTTAAAGCATCTTTAATATGATAGATAGCTTAAGACACCTCACAAGAGTATTTTCAGACAAAATGTGAAACTAGGCCATGTAAGGAGGAATTTGGATAGAACACCAAAAGATAGGCTTTAAGGTCTAATTGAGGGATGCAGATTACTGCAAATATAATTTGCAAAATGGTATTGATGCTGTTGTGATATATACTGTTAGTGTCTTTTAAGTCACCTTTGAGTACGCTACTCATTATGGATCAGTTAATTGGTCTGCAATTCACATTGTTTTTGAATGTTGAAGCTAAATCACGTTAGATTTAAAAGATTAGTTAATAACAAGGTGGTAGATAAAATTGATCAAAAATATTCTGTTTGAGATTTAATACATCTGAGAAATCAACGTGTCTCGCACTCATGCAAAACAAGATGATAAACCATCAACAATGTGACCAAGGGCAGTAATTGCTACTTTGACTTTGTCAACAAGCTCAAATTTACGCCTACTGGAAAGAACATTATTGACTGCATCAGTTGGTCATTTTTAGCCTCCCGAGAGACCTGTTGGGTACTTGGGCCACTCAGCATTTTATTGAACTGTATAGATCAGAGAGACTCTAATTTTTATCATTGGTCTCCTTGGAGTTCATTGATCTCAGTAAAGGTAATAGATTAGATTGAATACTCTCTGACTAAGGAAGACAAAAGGATTGAGCAGCATTCTGTTCTCGAAGGTTATGCAGTTATTTATTCTTAGAAAAATAGACAATTGTTGAGATTATTTCTTGTGGTTCCCAGAAATTTAAAGTAAACACATTCTTAAATACAAATGCTGAGCTCTCATTAAGAATTTTTCAAAATTTCTCATCACATTGTCAGACTACTTTCTCATGAGATAGTCATTTGTGCCATGGTGATTAACTTTGTGACAATGATTTAGGGGCCTAACACTTTTAAGGCAGTGTTGACCAAATTTGCGACTGAATGTGGTGGACGATTTGAGGAGCCTGTGACAGATAGACGGTGTCACTGAGAGGTGCAGACAAGGTGAGTGCACTGTGACAGGCAGTCAGAGAGACAGTGTCACTGAGAGGAGCGGGTGAGGTGAGGACACAGTGACAGGCAGTCAGTGTCACTGAGAGGGGTGGGTGAAGTGAGGAGCCTGTAACAGGCAGTCAGTGTCACTGAGAGGGGTGGGTGAGGTGAGGAGCCTGTGACAGGCAGTCAGTGTCACTGAGAGGGGTGGGTGAGGTGAGGAGCCTGTAACAGGCAGCGACGGCTTACCGGTTGAGCTCTATTCCGCTCTGTGGGACTTGATTGGCCAGGACCTGCTGGAGGTGTATGTCAGTATGCTTCGGGCAGGTACCATGAGTGAATCCATGAGGAAAGGTATCATCACCCTCGTCTACAAGGGGAAGGGGGAGAGGGAGGAACTCAAAAATTGGAGACCAATCTCACTGTTGAATGCGGACTACAAAATTCTGTCAAAGGTAATCGCCAACCGGGTCAGGTCTGCTCTAGGGTCGGTGATTCACCCTGACCAAACCTATGCTGCGGCGGGCAGGAAGATCGCTGAGAGTCTCGCTCTCCTCAGGGACACGCTCGCCCACGTGCAGGACAGAGGGTTGGACACATGCCTGATCAGCCTGGACCAGGAGAAAGCCTTTGACAGGTTATCACACAGGTATATGAGAGATGTTCTCTCCAAAATGGGCTTAGGGGAGGGAATCTGCAATTGGATCAGACTGCTCTACACCAACATTGTCAGTGCAGTCTCAATCAATGGGTGGGAATCAGATAGCTTCCCAGTCAGATCTGGAGTCAGGCAGGGCTGCCCCCTCTCTCCTGCCTTGTTTGTGTGCTGCATACAGCCATTTGCTGAGTCCATCAGGAAGGATGCGAGCCTGAGAGAGGTGACTATTCCTGGCAGCAGGGGCCTGCAGGTTAAGGCCTCCCTATACAT
>NC_057736.1:39557192-39558545 GCF_004010195.1 Chiloscyllium plagiosum | reverse complement strand
TAGTTGGACTGTTCCGTACCACCTGTCCTTCGTGGAGACATTTATCAAGAAAAACACCTTTGACCACAAGTCCGTCAGGAAGTGGTCAGCATGTAGTGTCCTTGAGACCCTTTGGGAAAAGGAGAGGGCGGATCCTATCGAGCGGTTCCCTGAGCAGACTGTCAAAGCCATTTGGCAGAATGCCTCATCGCCAGAACTTTCCAACAAGCACCAAGACATGGCTTGGCTGGTGGTGAGAAGGGCTCTGCCTGTGAGATCCTTTATGCATGCCCGGACTCTCAGCCACACCGCACACTGCGCTCGAAGCAGCTGTCGGAGGGACGAGACTGTCACACACCTCCTTCTGGAATGTGCCTACGCAGAGGAAGTCTGGAGAGGAATGCAGTGGTGTTTGTCAAGGTTCGTCCCAAGCAGCGCCGTGACGCAGGACTCCGTGCTCTACAGCCTGTTCCCCGGGACGCACACCGAGACGAACATCAACTGTGCCTGGAGAATCATCAACTCAGTGAAGGACGCTCTCTGTGCGGTCCGAAACCTGCTGATCTTCCAGCTGAAGGAGTTGACCCCGACTGAGTGCTGCAGACTGGCACATTCCATGGCCCAGGACTACGTGTTGAGGAACGCGCTGAAGCTTGGGGCAGCTGCCGTGAAGGCGCGGTGGGGAAAGACCACCGTGTAACATGTGCCTGCCTAACGAAGAACAGGGGGCCCATGCAGTCATTTGGTCTCCGCTGACGCCTCAGCTAATTATATGGGCATGTGATGGAAAAATGGACAGACCTGTATAAAAATGATAAATTCTGAGCTCTGTATGTACATGTTTACATATGTATGGCATGACCAACTGTACAGACCATCAAATTATTTTATGAATAAAGTATATTTTTGAAATAAAATAAAAAGGACGTGTACTGCCTGCAGGATTTCCCTGCGGCAGGCTATTTCGATGTGACCTTCAGGAGCGTGAAGAATTGCGAGCAGCTCCTGAAGGTCTTCAAGGAGAAGGAAGGGGAACCTCTGTTCTCCATCTTGTTGGTGGTCCCGTTGTGTGTACTTCCTGCGCAAAGGAGTCGGGTTGTAACAATCCAGACGTACAACCCTCACGTCCCAGCAGCAGATGTCCTGATCTTCTTGAGGAGATACGTCCAGGTCGAGGGAGAGAGTACCGATGTGGTCGATCCTTTCGGGATCTGGACCAGCAAACGACAGATCAGGGTAACCCTGAGGGTCGATGCCAGTGGGAACATCCTCCACCCACCCTCCAGCTTTGCCATCGAACGAAGCAGAGGTTACCTGACATACGCAGGGCAGCCAAAAGTGTGCCGAACCTGCGGGAGGTCAGGCCACATGGCG
>NC_057736.1:39555614-39557015 GCF_004010195.1 Chiloscyllium plagiosum | reverse complement strand
GGGCAGGCTGTAGTGGAGCAGACGGCAGACAGCGGGGAGGTGCAGCAGCCGATCCAAGCTCCTTCAGGACAGATGGAGGAAATGGAAGAGAAGGGATCAAAGGAGGCAGAGGATTGGATTACCGTGAAAAGCAAGAAGAGGAAACCTCCCAAAGTCACCCAGCGAGGGGGGAAGCGACACCTACACGGCGAGGATACAGGCAGCTCTTCCGACGGTGAGGACGGGCGCAGGGAGGGTCGTCACCAGAGGAAGAGACAGAGCGCCGTGGGGAAAAAGGAGGGCAGCACCGCCCAAGCAGGAAAAGATGATCCCTCTGAGGGGATGGGTAAAGGCCTCCCCCCACCCGGTGAGAACCAAGAGGTACCCACCGGCCCACAGCTCCAGGTAACTGGGAGCAGCGGTCCTGTGACAGCCCCGCTGTCAGATGGAGAACTGGACCATGCGGACCTTGGGCTCGACCCGAAGACACCAGAGCGGGGAAATGGCTCCAGCGTGGAGCCGGACAGCTACCTCAGCCCTGGGAGGGTCCAGCAGTTTGCCGTCACCACGGCGATGCACACAGCTACCCCAGAGGGGCAAGACCAGCTGCATATGGACACTGTTAACCTTGTAAACTGTTAAAATGGGGTTACAAATTGCCAGCATCAATGTGCGTAGCATCAAATCGGCTACGTGATGTGTTTCTACGATGGCCTTCCTGGCCAATGTTAAAGCCGACGTCCTGTTCCTGCAGGAGTGTGGGATACCGCACCTCAGCAGCTACAGGAGATGGTTGAGCTTGTGGGCCCATGGGCCGTCAGTTTGGTCGGGGGGGCAACGATAGCCGTGCCTCCGGCTTGGGTATCCTGTTGCGAGGAGGCAACTTCACCATCTCCGAGGTTAAGGAGGTGGTGGGCGGGCACCTCCTCGTCGCCGACGTCATGTACAGGAATGCTCCCCTGAGACTGATTAATGTATACGCCCCAGTGGGGAAGAATGAACGGTTGGCCGTCCTGCAGCAGCTTCCACTGTTGCTGGCTACGTCCAGGCCGGTCATTCTGGCCGGAGACTTCAACTGTATCATTGATGCAGATGGATGATCCGGCGGGGGGGACAGTAAACTGGACGCCATGTCCAGAGCCCTGATGGATACGGTAAAAGATGCCAAGCTGCATGACGTCTTCAGCACCCCTGCAGACGGAGCGCAGCGTAGATATACCTGGTCACGGGCAGACGGGTCTATCGCTCAAGGATAGATTACCTGTTTGTGTCCCGAACGCTCTCGGTCAGATCCACTGACGTCAAGCCGGTGTTCTTCTCTGACCACTGCCTCCTGCTGGCCGACTGTCACCTACAGGACGAGCAGCGGGCTGGTAAGGGAACGTGGAAACTGAACACCAAGCTGTTGACCCTGGGAAACAT
>NC_057736.1:39538667-39554481 GCF_004010195.1 Chiloscyllium plagiosum | reverse complement strand
CGAAGCCGACCGACAGCACGGCCTCCTAGTCGTTCCTGTCCTCTATCACGGAGGTCTTAGACGACAGAACCCGAGAGAGGCTGGACCAACCGCTGTCTCTGGACGAGCTGTCCAAGGCCGTCGAGTCCATCGCAAAGAATAAAACTCCCGGAAGCGACGGCTTACCGGTCGAGCTCTATTCCGCTCTGTGGGACTTGATTGGCCAGGACCTGCTGGAGGTGTATGTCAGTATGCTTCGGGCAGGTACCATGAGTGAATCCATTAGGAAAGGCATCATCAGCCTCATCTACAAGCGGAAGGGGGAGAGGGAGGAACTCAAAAATTGGAGACCAATCTCACTGTTAAATGCAGATTACAAAATTCTGTCAAAGGTAATCGCCAACCGGGTCAGGTCTGCTCTGGGGTCGGTGATTCACCCTGACCAAACCTGTGCTGTGCCGCGCAGGAAGATCGCTGAGAGTCTCGCACTCCTCAGGGATACGATCGCCTACGTGCAGGACAGAGGGTTGGACACCTGCCTGGTCAGCCTGGACCAGGAGAAAGCCTTTGACAGCATATCACACAGATTTATGAGAGATGTTCTCTCCAAAATAGGCTTTGGGGAGGGAATCTGCAATTGGATCAGACTGCTCTACACCAACATTGACAGTGCAGTCTCAATCAATGGGTGGGAATCAGATAGCTTCCCAGTCAGATCTGGAGTCAGGCAGGGCTGCCCTCTCTCTCCTGCCTTGTTTGTGTACAGCATAGAGCCATTTGCCGAGTCCATCAGGAAGGATGCGAGCCTGAGAGGGGTGGCTATTCCTGGCAGCAGGGGCCTGCAGGTTAAGGCCTCCCTGTACATGGATGACGTCGCCGTTTTCTGCTCTGATCCGCTGTCCGTGCGCAGACTCATGTGCATATGTGACCAGTTCGAACGGGCCTCGGGGGCCAAGGTAAAACGAGGCAAGAGCGAGGCCATGCTCTTCGGGAACTGGGCCGACCAATCCTCGATCCCCACCGTCAGGACCGACCACCTGAAGGTGCTGGGTATTTGGTTCGGGGGGGCTGGGGCGTGCGCCAAGTCTTGGGAGGAGCATATCAGCAAAGTGAGGCAGAAACTGGGCAGATGGAAGCTACGGTCGCTCTCCATCACGGGAAAAAACCTGGTCATCAGGTGTGAGGCACTGTCATTGCTATTATACGTGGCACAGGTCTGGCCTATTCCCAGAACCTGTGCCGCTGCAGTCACCCGGGCCATCTTCCAGTTTAGATGGAGGTCAAAGATGGACCGGGTCCGAAGGGACTCGCTGTACAAAGATCTGGGCAATGGGGGAAAAAATACACCCAATGCCACCCTCACCCTGATGGCCACCTTTGTGTGTGGCTGCATCAAGCTGTGCGTGGATCCCCGGTACGCAAACACCAAGTGTCACTACGTACTGAGGTTCTACCTGTCCCCGGTGTTGCGAAGCCTGGCTGGCCTCGCTGCCACGGAACGCTCCGAGTAGTTGGACCATTCCGTATCACCTGTCCTTCATGGAGAAGTTTATGAAGAAAAACTCCTTTGACCACAAGTCCATCAGGAAGTGGTCAGCACGCAGTGTCCTTGAGACCCTTCGGGAAAAGGAGAGGGCGGATCCTATTGAGCGGTTCCCTGAGCAGACTGTCAAAGCCATTTGGCAGAATGCCTCATCGCCAGAACTTTCCAACAAGCACCAAGGCATGGCTTGGCTGGTGGTGAGAAGGGGTCTGCCTGTGAGATCCTTTATGCACTCCCGGACTCTCGGCCGCACCGCACACTGCCCTCGAAGCGGCTGCGGGGGGGACGAGACTGTCACACACCTCCTTCTGGAATGTGCCTATGCAGAAGAAGTCTGGAGAGGAATGCAGTGGTGTTTGTCAAGGTTCGTCCCGAGCAGCGCCGTGACGCAGGACTCCGTGCTCTACGGCCTGTTCCCCGGGACGCACACCGAGACGAACATCAACTGTGCCTGGAGAATCATCAACTCGGTGAAGGAAGCTCTCTGGGCGGTCCGAAACTTGCTGATCTTCCAGCTGAAGGAGTTGACCCCGACTGAGTGTTGCAGACTGGCACATTCCAAGGTCGAGGACTACATGTTGAGGGACATGCTGAAGCTTGGGGCAGCTGCCACGAAGGCGCGGTGGGGAAAGACCACCGTGTAACATCTGCCTGCCTAAAGAAGAACAGGGGGCCTATGCAGTCATTTGGGCTCTGCTGACGCCTCAGCTAACTTTATGGGCATATGATTGAAAAATGTACAGGCCTGTATAAAAATGATAAATTACGATCTCTGTATGTACATGTTTACATATGTATGGCATGACCAACTGTACAGGCCATCAAATTATTTTATGAATAAAGTATATTTTTGAAATAAAAAAAAGTGTGTCACTGAAAGGAACAGGCGAGGTGAGGACACTGTGACAGGCTATATTTTTGAAATAAAAAAAAAGTCAGTGTCACTGAAAGGGGCAGGCGAGGACTCCCCTCTCAGTGACAGCCCCCAATCTGGGACTCCCCTCCCAGTGACAGTTTCCAGTCTGGGACTCCCTTCCCATAACAGCCTCGAGTCTGGTACTCCCTCCCCACAACAGTCTCCAGTCTGAGACTCCCCTCCCAGTGACAGTCCCCAGTCTGAGACTCCCCTCCCAGTGACAGTCCCCAGTCTGAGACTCCCCTCCCAGCGACAGCCCCCAGTCTGGGACTCCCCTCCCAGTGACCGTCTCCAGTCTGGGACTCCCCGCCATGTGACAGTCTCCAGTCTGGGAATACCCTCCCCACGACAATCTCCAGTCTGGGACTCCCCTCCCAGTGACAGTCTCCAGATTGGGACTCCCCTCCCTGTAACAGCTCCCATTCTGGGACTCCCCTACCTTTGACAGTCTCCAGTCTGGGACTCCCCGCCCTGTGACAGTCTCCACTCTGGGAATACCCTCCCCACGACAGTCACCAGTCTGGGACTGCCCTCGCAGTGACCGTCTCCAGTATGGGACTCCCCACCCTGTGACAATCTCCAGTCTGTGACTACCCTGCCCACGACAGTCACCTCTCTGTGCATCCCCTCCCAGTGACTGTCTCCAGACTGTTCTTCCCTCCCTGTGACATTCTCCAGTCTGGGACTCCCCTCCCAGTGACAGCCCCCAGTATGGGACTCCCCTCCAGTGATAGTCCGCAGTCTGGGACTCCCCTCCAGTGATAGTCCCTAGTCTAGGACTCCCCGCCCTGGGACAGTCTCCAGTCTGGGACTAGCATCCCCACGACACTCTCCAGTCTGGGACTCCCCTCCCTGTGACAGTCCCCAGTCTGGGACTCACCTCCCAGTGACAGCCACCAGTCTGGGACTACCCTCCCCACGACAGTCTCCTGTCTGTGCATCCCCTCCCAGTGAGAGTCTCCAGACTGTTCTTCCCTCCCTGTGACAGTCTCCAGTCTGGGACTCCCCTCCCAGTGAGAGTCTCCAGACTGGGACCCCGCTCCCTGTGACAGCCCCCAGTCTGGGACTCCCCTCCCAGTGACAGTCCCCAGTCTAGGACTCTCCTCCCAGTGACAGTCTCCAATCTGGGACTCCCTTCCCATGACAGCCTCGAGTCTGGGACTCCCTCCCCACAACACTCTCCAGTCTGAGACCGCCCACCCACTGACAGCACCCAGTCTGGGACTCCCCTCCCAGTGACAGTCTCCAGTCTGGGACTCCGCTTCCTGTGACAGCCCCCAGTCTGGGACTCCCCTCTCAGTGACAGTCCCCAGTCTGGGACTCCCCTCCCAGTGACAGTCCCCAGTCTGGGACTCCCCTCCCAGTGGCAGCCTCCAGTCTAGGACTCCCCTCCCCACAATAGTCTCCAGTCTGGGGCTCCCCTCCCGGTGACACTCTCCAGACTGGGACCGCCCTCCCAGTGACAGCCTCAAGTCTGGTACACCCTCCTCACAACAGTCTCCAGTCTGGGACTCCCCTCCCAGTGACAGTCCCCAGACTAGGACTCCCCTCCCGAAAACAGTCTCCAGTGTGGGACTCCCCTCCCCACAACAGTCTCCAGTCTGGGACTGCCCTCGCAGTGACCGTCTCCAGTATGGGACACCCCGCCCTGTGACAGTCTCCAGTCTGTGACTACCCTGCCCATGACAGTCACCTCTCTGTGCATCCCCTCCCAGTGACTGTCTCCAGACTGTTCTTCCCTCCCTGTGACATTCTCCAGACTGCGACTCCCCTCCCAGTGACAGTCCCCAGTCTGGGACTCCCCTCCAGTGATAGTCCCCAGTCTAGGACTCCCTGCCCTGGGACAGTCTCCAGTCTGGGACTACCATCCCCCCAACACTCTCCAGTCTGGGACTCACCCTCCCTGTTACAGTCCCCAGTCTGGGACTCACTTCCCAGTGACAGTCTCCAGTCTGGGACTCCCCTCCCAGTGACAGCCACTAGTCTGGGACTACCCTCCCCACGACTGTCTCCGGTCTGTGCATCCCGTCCCAGTGACAGTCTCCAGACTGGGACGCCACTCCCTGTGACAGCCCCCAGTCTGGGACTCCCCTCCCAGTGACAGTCCCCAGTCTAGGACTCTCCTCCCAGTGACAGTCTCCAATCTGGGACTCCCTTCCCATGACAGCCTCGAGTCTGGGACTTCCTCCCCACAACACTCTCCAGTCTGAGACTGCCCACCCACTGACAGCACCGAGTCGGGCCTCCCCTCCCCAGTGACAGTCCCCAGTCTGGGACTCCCCTCCCAGTGGCAGCCTCTAGTCTTGGACTCCCCTCCCCACAATAGTCTGCAGTCTGGGGCTCCCTCCCAGTGACACTCTCCAGACTGGGACCGCCCTCCCAGTAACAGCCTCAAGTCTGGGACACCCTCCTCACAACAGTCTCCAGTCTGGGACTCCCCTCCTAGTGACAGCCCACAGTCTGGGACTCCCCTCCCAGTTACAGTCCCCAGTCTGGGACTCCCCTCCCAGTGGCAGCCTCCATTCTAGGACTCCCTCCCCACAATAGTCTCCAGTCTGGGGCTCATCTCCCGGTGACACTCTCCAGACTGGGACCGCCCTCCCAGTGACAGCCTCAAGTCTGTGACACCCTCCTCACAACAGTCTCCAGTCTGGGACTCCCCTCCCAGTGACAGTCCCCAGACTAGGACTCCCCTCCCCACAACAGTCTCCTGTGTGGGACTCCCCTCCCCACAACAGTCTCCAGTCTGGGACTCCCCTCCGCAGTGACAGTCTCTAGTCTGGGACTCCCCGCCCCGTGACAGTCTCCAGTCTAGGACAGTCTCCAGTCTGGGACTCCCCTCCTAGTGACTGCCCCCAATCTGGGACTCCCCTCCCAGTGACAGCCCCCAGTCTGGGACTCCCTTCCCATAACAGCCTCGAGTCTGGTACTCCCTCCCCACAACAGTCTCCAGTCTGAGACTCCCCTCCCAGTGACAGCCACCAGTCTGGATCTCCCCTCCCAGTGACAGTCCCCTGTCTAGGACTCCCCTCCCAGCGACCGTCTCCAGTCTGGGACTCCCCATCATGTGACAGTCTCCAGATTGGGACTCCCCTCCCTGTGACAGCTCCCATTCTGGGACTCCCCTACCTTTGACAGTCTCTAGTCTGGGACTCCCCGCCCTGTGACAGTCTCCACTCTGGGAATACCCTCCCCACAACAGTCTCCAGTCTGTGACTGCCCTCGCAGTGACCGTCTCCAGTATGGGACACCCCGCCCTGTGACAGTCTCCAGTCTGTGACTACCCTGCCCACCACAGTCACCTCTCTGTGCATCCCCTCCCAGTGACTGTCTCCAGACTGTTCTTCCCTCCCTGTGACATTCTCCAGACTGCGACTCCCCTCCCAGTGACAGTCCCCAGTCTGGGACTCCCCTCCAGTGATAGTCCCCAGTCTAGGACTCCCTGCCCTGGGACAGTCTCCAGTCTGGGACTACCATCCCCCCAACACTCTCCAGTCTGGGACTCACCCTCCCTGTGACAGCCCCCAATCTGGGACTCCCCTCCCTGTGACAGTCCCCAGTCTGGGACTCTCCTCCCAGTGACAGTCTCCAATTTGGGACTCCCTTCCCATGACAGCCTCGAGTCTGGGACTCCCTCCCCACAACACTCTCCAGTCTGAGACCGCCCACCCACTGACAGCACCCAGTCGGGCCTCCCCTCCCCAGTGTCAGTCCCCAGTCTGGGACTACCCTCCCAGTGGCAGCCTCCAGTCTAGGACTCCCCTCCCCACAATAGTCTGCAGTCTGGGGCTCCCCTCCCAGTGACACTCTCCAGACTGGGACCGCCCTCCCAGTGACAGCCTCAAGTCTGGGACACCCTCCTCACAACAGTCTCCAGTCTGGGACTCCCCTCCTAGTGACAGCCCCCAGTCTGGGACTCCCCTCCCAGTTACAGTCTCCAGACTGGGACTCCCCTCCCAGTGACAGTCCCCAGACTAGGACTCCCCTCCCCACAACAGTCTCCAGTGTGGGACTCCCCTCCCGACAACAGTCTCCATTCTGGGACTCCCCTCCACAGTGACAGTCTCTAGTCTGGGACTAACCTACCTGTGACAGTCTCCAGTCTGGGACTACCCTCCCAGTGATAGTCCCCAGTCTGGGACTCCCCTCCCAGTGACAGCCTCCAGTCTAGGACTCCCCTCCCAGTTACAGTCTCCAGTCTGGGACTCCCATCCCAGTGACAGTCCCCAGTCTGGGACTCCCCACCCCACAACCGTCTCCACTGTGGGATTCCCCTCCCCACAACAGTCTCCAGCCTGGGACTCCCCTCCCAGTGACAGTCTCCAGACTGGGACTCCCCTCCCTGTGACAGCTCCCAGTCTGTGACTCCCCTCCCTGTGACAGTCCCCAGTCTGGGACTCCGCTCCCAGTGACTGTCCCCAGTCTAGGACTCCCCTCCCAATGACAGTCTCCAGTCTGGGACTCCCCGCCTTGTGACAGTCTCCAGTCTGGGACTCCTCTCCCCAGTGACAGTCCCCAGTCTAGGACTACCCGCCCTGTGACAGTTTCCAATCTCCAATCTGGGACTCCTCTCCCCACGACAGTCTCCTGTCTGTGCATCCCCTCCCAGTGACAGTCTCCAGACTGTTCTCCACTCCCTGTGACAGCCCCCAGTCTAGGACTCCGCTCCCAATGACAGTCTCCAGTCTGGGACTCCCTGCCCAGTGACAGCTCCCAGTGTGGGACTCCCCTCCCCAGTGACAGCCCCCAATCTGGTACTCCCCTACCTGTGACAGTCTCCAGTCTGTGACTCCCCTCCCTGCGAGAATCTCCAGTCTGGGACTCCCTTCCCATGACAGCCTCGAGTCTGGGACTCCCTCTCCACAACACTCTCCAGTCTGTGACAACCCTCCCCAGTGACAGTCTCCAGTCTGTGACTCCCCGCCGTGTGACAGTCTCCAGTCTGTGACTACCCTGCCCATGACAGTCACCTCTCTGTGCATCCCCTCCCAGTGACTGTCTCCAGACTGTTCTTCACTCGCTGTGACATTCTCCAGACAGCGACTCCCCTCCCAATGACAGTCCCCAGTCTGGGACTCCCCTCGAGTGACAGTCCCCAGTCTAGGACTACCATCCCCACGACACTCTCCAGTCTAGGACTCTCCTCCCAGTGACAGCCACCAGCCTGGGACAACCTTTCCCACGACAGTCTCCTGTCTGTGCATCCCCTCCCAGTGACAGTCCCCAGTCTAGGACTCTCCTCCCAGTGACAGTCTCCAATCTGGGACTCCCTTCCCATGACAGCCTCGAGTCTGGGACTCCCTCCCCATAACACTTTCCAGTCTGAGACCGCCCACCCACTGACAGTACCCAGTCTGGGACTCCCCTCCCCAGTGACAGCCCCCAGTCTGGGACTCCCCTCCCAGTGGCAGCCTCCAGTCTGGGACTCCCATCCCAGTGACAGTCCCCAGTCTGGGATTCCCCACCCCACAACCGTCTCCACTGTGGGATTCCCCTCCCCACAACAGTCTCCAGTCTGGGAATCCCCTCCCAGTGACAGTCTCCAGTGTGGGACTCCCCTCCCTGTGACAGCTCCCAGTCTGTGACTCCCCTCCCAGTGACAGTCCCCAGTCAAGGACTCCCCTCCCGAGTGTGAGTCTCCAGTCAGGGACTCCCCTCCCAGTGACAGTCTCCAGTCTGGGACTCCGCTCCCTGTGACAGCCTCCAGTCTGGGACTCCGCTCCCTGTGACAGCCTCCAGTCTAGGACTCCCCTCCCAATGACAGTCTCCAGTCTGGGACTCCCCGCCTTGTGACAGTCTCCAGTCTGGGACTCCTCTCCCCAGTGACAGTCCCCAGTCTAGGACTACCCGCCCTGTGACAGTTTCCAATCTCCAATCTGGGACTCCTCTCCCCACGACAGTCTCCTGTCTGTGCATCCCCTCCCAGTGACAGTCTCCAGACTGTTCTCCACTCCCTGTGACAGCCCCCAGTCTAGGACCCCCTCCCAGTGACAGTCCACAGTCTAGGACTCCGCTCCCAATGACAGTCTCCAGTCTGGGACTCCCCTCCCTGCGAGAATCTCCAGTCTGGTACTCCCTTCCCATGACAGCCTCGAGTCTGGGACTCCCTCTCCACAACACTCTCCAGTCTGAGACCACCCACCCAGTGACAGCAACCAGTCTGTGACACCCCTCCCAGTGACTGCCCCCAGTCTGTGACACCCCTCCCAGTGACTGCCCCCAGTCTGGATCTTCCCTCTCAGTGACAGTCCCCAGTCTGGGACTCCCCTCCCAGTGACAGCCCCCAGTCTGTGACTCCCCTCCCAGTGACAGCCCCCAGTCTGGGACTCCCCTCCCAGTGACAGCCCCCAGTCTGTGACTCCCCTCCCAGTGACAGTCACCAGTCTGGGACTCCACTACCTTTGACAGTCTCCAGTCTGGGACTTCCCTACCTGTGACAGTCTCCAGTCTAGGACTCACCTCCCAGTGACAGCCACCAGCCTGGGACTACCCTTCCCACGACAGTCTCCTGTCTGTGCATCCTCTCCCAGTGACAGTCCCCAGTCTAGGACTCTCCTCCCAGTGACAGTCTCCAATCTGGGACTCCCTTCCCATGACAGTATCGAGTCTGGGACTCCCTCCCCATAACACTCTCCAGTCTGAGACCGCCCACCCACTGACAGCACCCAGTCTGGGACTCCCCTCCCCAGTGACAGCCCCCAGTCTGGGACTCCCCTCCCAGTGGCAGCCTCCAGTCTAGGACTCCCCTCCCCACAACAGTCTCCAGTGTGGGACTCCCCTCCCAGTTACAGTCTCCAGTCTGGGACTCCCCTCCCAGTGACAGTCCCCAGTCTAGGACTCCCCTCCCAATGACAGTCTCCAGTCTGGGACTCCCCGCCTTGTGACACTCTCCAGTCTGGGACTACACTCCCCAAGACAGTCTCCAGTCTGGGACTCCCCTACCTGTGACAGTCACCAGTCTGGGACCTCCCTCCTAGTGATCGTCCCCAGTCTGAGACTCCCCTCCCAGTGCCATCCTCCAGTCTAGGACTCCCCTCCCAGTGACAGTCTCCAGTCTGGGACTCCCCTCCCAGTGCTATCCTCCAGTCTGCGATTCCCATCTCAGTGACAGTCCCCTCCCCACAACAGTCTCCACTGTGGGACTCCCCTCCCCACAACAGTCTCCAGTCTGGGACTCCCCTCCCCAGTGACAGCGCCCAGTCTGGGACTCCCCTCCCAGTGTGAGTCTCCAATCAGGGACCCACCTCCCAGTGACAGCTACCAGTCTGGCACTCTCCTACGTGTGACAGTCTCCAGTCTGGGACTCCCCTCCCAACGAGAATCTCGAGTCTGGGACTCCCTTCCCATGACAGCCTCGAGTCTGGGACTCCCTCTCCACAACACTCTCCAGTCTGAGACCACCCACCCAGTGACAGCAACCAGTCTGGGACTCCCCTCCCCAGTGACAGTCTCCAGTCTGGGACTCCCCTCCCAGTGACTGCCCCCAGTCTGGATCTTCCCTCTCAGTGACAGCCCCCAGTCTGTGACTCCCCTCCCAGTGACAGTCACCAGTCTGGGACTCCCCTCCCCACAACAGTCTCCAGTCTGCGGCTCCCCTCCCAGTGACACTCTCCAGACTGGGACCGCACTCCCAGTGACAGCCTCACGCCTGGGACACCCTCCTCACCACAGTCTCCAGTCTGGGAATCCCCTCCCAGTGACAGTCTCCAGTGTGGGACTCTCCTCCCCATAACAGCCCCCTGTCTGTGACTTCCTTCCCTGTGACAGCCCCCATTCTGGGACTCCCCTCCCAGTGACAGTCCCAGTCTAGGACTCCCCTCCCAATGACAGTCTCCAGTCTGGGACTCCACTCCCTGTGACTGTCCCCAGTCTAGGACTCCCCTCCTAGTGACAGTCTCCAGTGTGGGACTCCCCGCCCTGTGATAGCCTCCAGTCTGGGACTCCCCTCCCAGTGACTGCCCCCAGCCTGGATCTTCCCTCTCAGTGACAATCCCCAGTCAGGGACTCCACAACAGTCTCCAGTGTGGGACTCCCCTCCCCACCACAGCCCCCTGTCTGTGACTTCCCTCCCTGTGACAGTCTCCAGTCTTGGACTCCCCTCTCTGTGACAGTCTCCAGTCTGGAACTACCCTCCCCACGACAGTCTCCTGTCTTTGCATCCCCTCCCAGTGACAGTCTCCAGTCTGGGACTCCCCTCCCCAGTGACAGCGCCCAGTCTGGGACTACACTCCCTGTGACAGTCTCCAGTCTAGGATTACCCTCCCAGTGACAGTCTCCAGTCTGGGACTCCCTTCCCATGACAGCCTCGAGTGTGGGACTGCCTCCCAACAATACTCTCCAGTCTGATTCCGCCCTCCCAGTGACAGCCCCCAGTCTGGGACTCCCCTCCCCAGTGACAGCCCCCAGTCTGTGACACCCCTCCTAGTGGCTGCCCCCAGTCTGGAACTTCCCTCTCAGTGACAGTCCCCAGTCTGGGACTCCCCTCCCAGTGACAGCATCCAGTCTCGGAATCACCTCGCAGAGACAGTCTCCAGTCTGGGACTCCCCTCCCCACAACAGTCTCCAGTGTTGGGCTCCTCTCCTGGTGATACTCTCAAGACTGCGACCGCCCGCCCAGTGACAGCCTCAAGTCTGGGACACCCTCCCCACAACAGTCTCCAGTCGGGGACTCCCGTCCCAGTGACAAACCCGAGTCAGGGACTCCCCTCCCCACAACAGTCTCCAGTGTGGGACTCCCCTCCCCACAACAGTCTCCAGTCTAGTCTCCCCTCCCAGTGACAGTCCCAGTCTAGGACTCCACTCCCTGTGACTGTCCCCAGACTAGGACTCCCCTCCTAGTGACAGTCTCCAGTGTGGGACTCCCCGCCCTGTGACAGCCTCCAGTCTGGGACTCCCCTCCCAGTGACTGCCCCCAGCCTGGATCTTCCCTCTCAGTGACAATCCCCAGTCAGGGACTCCCCTCCCCACAACAGTCTCCAGTGTGGGTCTCCCCTCCCCACCACAGCCCCCTGTCTGTGACTTCCCTCCCTGTGACAGTCTCCAGTCTTGGACTCCCCTCTCTGTGACAGTCTCCAGTCTGGAACTACCCTCCCCACGACAGTCTCCTGTCTGCCCATCCCCTCCCAGTGACAGTCTCCAGTCTGGGACTCCCCTCCTCAGTGACAGTCTCCACTCTGGGACTCCCCTCCTAGTGACAGTCTCCAGTCTGGGACTCTGTTCCTGTGACAATCTCTAGTCTGTGACTCCCCTCCCAATGACAGCCCCCAGTCTGTGACTACCCTCCCAGTGACAGTCTCCAGTCTGGGACTCCCTTCCCATGACAACCTCGAGCGTGGGACTGCCTCCCAACAACACTCTCCAGTCTGAGTCCGCCCTCCCAGTGACAGCCCCCAGTCTGGGACTCCCCTCCCCAGTGACATTCCCCAGTCTGTGACACCCCTCCTAGTGGCTGCCCCCAGTCTGGAACTTCCCTCTCAGTGACAGTCTCCAGTCTGGGACTCCCCTCCCCACAACAGTCTCCAGAGTTGGGCTCCTCTCCTGGTGATACTCTCAAGACTGCGACCGCCCGCCCAGTGACAGCCTCAAGTCTGGGACACCCTCCCCACAACAGTCTCCAGTCTGGGACTCCCCTCCCAGTGACAGTCTCCAGTCTGGGACTCCCCTCCCAGTGACAGTCTCCAGTCTTGGACCCCCCTCTCTGTGACAGTCTCCAGTCTTGGACTTCCTGCCCTGTGAGCGTCTCCAGTCTGTGACTACCCTCCCCACGACAGTCTCCTCTCTGTGCATCCCCTCCCAGTGACAGTCTCCAGTTTGGGACTCCCCTCCCCAGTGACAGCACCCAGTCTGGGACTCCCCTCCCAGTGAGATTCTCCAGTCTGGGTCTCCCCTCCCAGTGACAGCCCCAGTTTGGGACTCCCCTCCCCAGGGACAGCGCCCAGTCTGGGACTCCCCTCCCAGTGACAGTCTCCAGTCTGGGACTCCCCTCCCAGTGACAGTCTCCAGTCTGGGACTCCCCTCCCAGTGAGAGTCTCCAGTCTGGGACTCCCCTCCCAGTGAGAGTCTCCACTCTGGGACTCCCCTCCCTGTGACAGTCTCCAGTCTGGGACTCCCCTCCCAGTGACAGATTCCACTCTGGGACTCCCCTCCTAGTGACAGTCTCCAGTCTGGGACTCCCTTCCCATGACAGCCTCGTGTGGGTCTCCCTCCCAGCAACACTCTCCAGTCTGAAACCGCCCTCCCTGTGACAGCCCCCAGTCTGGGACTCCCCTCCCCGGTGACAGCCCCCAGTCTGTGACACCCCTCCCAGTGGCTGCCCCCAGTCTGGAACTTCCCTCTCAGTGACAGTCCCCAGTCTAAGACTCCCCTCCCAGTGACAGCCGCCAGTCTCGGAATCACCTCCCAGTGACAGTCTCCAGTCTTGGGCTCCCCTCCCGGTGACACTCTCAATACTGGGACTGCCCTCCCAGTGACAGCCTCAAGTCTGTCACACCCTCCCCACAACAGTCTCCAGTCTGGGACTCCCCTCCCAGAGACAGTCTCCAGTCTGGGACTCCCCTCCCAGTGACAGTCTCCAGTCTGGGATTCCACTCCCAGTGACAGTCCCCAGTCTGGGACTCCCCTCCCCACAACAGTATCCAGTCTGGGACTCCCCTCCCTGTGACAGCCCCCAGTCGGAGACTCCCCTCCCCAGTGACAGCCCCCAGACTGGGACTCCCCTCCCTGTGACAGCCCCCAGTCGGAGACTCCCCTCCTCAGTGACAGCCCCCAGTCTGGGACTCCCCTCTCAGTGACAGTCTCCAGTCTGGGACTACCTCCCCATGAGAGTCTCCTCTCTGTGCATCCCCTCCCATTGACAGTCTCCAGACAGTTCTCCCCTCCCTGTGACATTCCCAGTCTGGGACTCCCCTCCCAGTGACAGTCTCCAGACTGGGACTCCCCTCCCTGTGACAGTCCCAGTCTGGGACTCCCCTTCCAGTGATAGTCCCCAGTCTAGGACTCCCCTCCCAGTGACAGTCCCCGGTCTAGGACTCCCCTCCCCATGACAGTCTCCAGTCTGGGACTCCCTGCCCTGTGACAGTCTCCAGTCCTGGACTACCCTCCCCACGACAGTCTCCAGTCTGGGACTCCCCTCCCTGTGACAGTCCCCAGTCTGGGACTTCCCTCCCAGTGACAGTCTCCAGTCTGGGACTACCCTCCCTGTGACAGCCCCCAGTCTGGGACACCCCTCCCATGACAGCCCCCAGTCTGGGACTCCCTTCCCATGACAGCCTCGAGTCTGGGACTCCCTCCCCACAACACTCTCCAATCTGAGACCACCCTCCCAGTGACAGCACCCAGTCTGGGACTCCCCTCCCCAGTGACAGCCCCCAGTCTGTGACACCCCTCCCAGTGACTGCTCCCAGTCTGGGACTACCCTCCCCACAACACTCTCCAATCTGGCGCTCCCCTCATAGTGACACTCTCCAGACTGGGACCGCCCTCCCGGTGACAGCCTCCAGTCTGGGATACCCTCCCTACCACAGGCTCCAGTCTGGGACTCCCCTCCCACAACAGTCTCCAGTGTGGGACTCCCCTACCCACGACAGTCTCCAGTCTGCGACTCCCCTCCCTGTGACAGCCCCCAGTCTGGGATATCCGTCCCTGTGACAGCCCCCAGTTTGGGAGTCCCCTACCAATGACAGTCTCCAGTCTGGGACTCCCCTCCCTGTGACAGCCCCCAGTCTGGGACTCCCCTCCCAGTGACAGTCTCCAGTCTGGGACTCCCCTCCCAGTGACAGCACCCAGTCTGGGAATCCCTTTACAGTGACAGTCCCCAGTCTAGGACTCCCATCCCCAGTGACAGCCCCCAGTCTGGGACTCCCCTCCCAGTGACAGTCTCCAGTTTGGGACTCCCCTCCCAGTGACAGTCTCCAGTCTGTGACTCACCTCCAGTGACAGTCTCCAGTCTGGGACTCCCCTCCCAGTGACAGTCCCCAGTGTAGGACTCCCCTCCCCAGTGACAGCCATCAGTCTGTGACTCCCCTCCAGTGACAGTCCCCAGTCTGGGACTCCCCTTCCCTGTGACAGTCTCCAGTCTGGGACTCCCCTCCCCCGTGACAGTCTCCAGTGTGGGACTACCATCCTGTGACAGTCTCCAGTCAGGGACGCCCCTTCATGGGCAGCCCCCAGTCTGGGACTCCCCTCCCAGTGACATCCCCCAGTCTGGGACTCCTGTCACTGTGACAGTCTCCAGTCTGGGACTCCCCTCCCAGTGACAGCCCCCAGTCTGTGACTCCCCTCCCTATGACAGTCTCCAGTCTAGGGCTACCCTCCCAGTGACAGCCCCAGACTGGGACTCCCCTCCTAGTGACAGTCTCCAGTCTGGGAATACCCTCCCCACGACAGTCTCCAGTCTGGGACTCCCCTCCCAGTGACAGTCTCCAGTCTGGGAATACACTCCCCACGACAGTCTCCAGTCTGGAAATACCCTCCCCACGACAGTCTCCAGTTTGGGACTCCCCTCCCAGTGACAGCCCCCAGTCTGGGACTCCCGTCCCAGTGACAGTCCACAGTCTGGGACGCCCCTCCCAGTGACCGTCTCCAGTCTGGGACTCCCCTCCCTGTGACAGTCTCCTGTCTTGGGCTACCCTCCCCAAGACAGTCTCCATTCTGGGACTCCCCTCCCTGTGACACTCTCCAGTCTGGGACTCCCCTCCCAGTCACCGTCTCCAGTCTGAGACTCCCCTCCCAGTAACCGTCTCCTGTCTGGGACTCCCCGCCCTGTGACAGTCTCCAGTCTGTGACTACCCTGCCCACGTCAGTCTCCTCTCTGTTCTCCCCTCCCTGTGACAGTCCCCAGTCTGGCACTCCCCTCCCTGCGACAGTTTCCAGTCTGGGACACCCCGCCCATGACAGCCCCCAGTCTGGAACTCCCCTCCCAGTGACAGTCTCCAGTCTGTGACTCCCCTCCAGTGACAGTCTCCAGTCTGTGACTCCCTTCCCATGACAGCCTTGAGTCTGGGACTCCCTCCCCACAACACTCTCCAGTCTGAGATCACCCACCCACTGACAGCACCCAGTCTGGGACTCCCCTCCCAGTGACAGCCTCCAGGCTGGGACTCCCCTCCCAGTGACAATCTCCAGTCTAGGACGCCCCTCCCAGTGACAGTACCCAGTCTGGGACTCCCCTCCCAGTGACAGTCTCCTGTATGGGACTCCACTCTTCACGACAGTCTCCAGTCTGGGACTCCCCTTCACGGGGCAGCCGCCAGCCTGGGACTCCCCTCCCTGTGACAGTCTCCAGTCTGGGACTCCCCTCCCAGTGACAGTCTCCTGTATGGGACTCCACTCTTCACGACAGTCTCCAGTCTGGGACTCCCCTCCCAGTGACAGTCTCC
>NC_057736.1:39533260-39538561 GCF_004010195.1 Chiloscyllium plagiosum | reverse complement strand
GTCTCCAGTCTGGGACACCCCTTTCAGTGACAGTCCCCAGTCTGGGACTCACCTCCCAGTGACAGTCCACAGTCTGGGACTTCCCTACCTGTGCTTGTCTCCAGTCTGGGACACCCCTTTCAGTGACAGTCTCCAGTCTGGGACACCCCTCTCAGTGACAATCTCCAGTCTGGGACTCACCTCCTAGTGACAGCCACCAGTCTGGCACTTCCCTCCCTGTGACAGTCTCCAGTCTGGGACTCCCCTCCCCATGACAGCGCCCAGTCTGGGACTCCCCTCCTAGTGAGAGTCTCCAGTCTGGGATACCCCTCCCAGTGACAGCCCCCATCTGCGACACCCCTCTCAGTGACAGCACCCAGTCTGGGATTCCCCTCCCAGTGACAGTCTCCAGTCTGGGAATCCCCCCCCAGTGACAATCACCAGTCTGGGACTCCCTTCCCATAACAGCATCGAGTCTGGGACTCCCTCCCAACAACAGTCTCCAGTGTGAGACTCCCCTCCCAGTGACAGCCCGCAGTCTAGGACTCCCCTGACAGTGACCGTCACCAGTCTGGAACTCCGTGCCCTGTAACAGTCTCCAGTCTGGAAATACCCTCCCCACGACAGTCTCCAGTCTGGGACTCCCCTCCCAGTGACAGCCCCCAGTCTGGGACTCCCGTCCCAGTGACAGTCCACAGTCTATGACGCCCCTCCCAGTGACCGTCTCCAGTCTGGGACTCCCCTCCCTGTGACAGTCTCCAGTCTGGAAATACCCTCCCCACGACAGTCTCCAGCCTGGGACTCCCCTCCCAGTGACAGCCCCCAGTCTGGGACTCCCGTCCCAGTGACAGTCCACAGTCCGGGACGCCCCTTACAGTGACCGTCTCCAGTCTGGGACTCCCCTCCCAGTGACAGTCTCCTGTCTTGGGCTACCCTCCTCACGACAGTCTCCATTCTGGGACTCCCCTCCCTGTGACACTCTCCAGTCTGGGACTCCCCTCCCAGTGACTGTCTCCAGTCTGGAACTCCCCTCCCAGTGAGAGTCTCCAGTCTTGGACTTCCCTCCCAGCGATAGTCTCCAGTCTGGGACTACCCTCCCAGTGACAGCCCCCAGTGTGTGACTCCCCGCCCAGTGACAGCACCCAGTCTGGGACTCCCCTTCACGGGGCAACCCCCAATCTGGGACTCCCCGACCAGTGACAGCCACCAGTCTGGGACTCCCCTCCCAGTGACAGCCCCCAGTCTGGAACTCCCCTCCCAGTGACAGTTCCCAGTCTAGGACTCCCCTCCCAGTGACCGTCTCCAGTCTGGGACACCCCGCTATGTGACAGTCTCCAGTCTGGGACTCCCCTCCCTGTGACAGTCTCCAGTCTGGGACACTCCTCCCAGTGACAGTCCCCAGTCTGGCACTCCCCTCCCAGAGACAGCCTCCAGAGTGGGGCTCCCCTCCACAGTGACAGTCCCCAGACTAGGACTCCCCTCCCAGTGACCGTCTCCAGTCTAGGACTCCCCTCCCAGTGACCGTCTCCAGTCTGGGACTCTTCGCCCTGTGACAGTCTCCAGTCTGTGACTACCCTCTCCACTTCAGTCTCCTCTCTGTGCATCCCCTCCCAGTGACAGTCTCCAGACAGTTCTCCCCAACCTGTGACACTCTCCAGTCTGGGACTCCCCTACCAGTGACCGTCTCCAGTCTAGGACTCCCCTCCCAGTGACCTTCTCCAGTCAAGGACTCCCCGCCCAGTGAAGTCTCCAGTCTGTGACTACCCTGTCCACGACAGTCTCCTCTCTGTGCATCCCATCCCAGTGACAGTCCCCAGTCTAGGACTCCCCTCCCAATGACAGTCTCCAGTCTGGGACTGCACGCCCTGTGACAGTCCCCAGTCTGGGACTCCCCTCCCTGTGACAGTCCCCAGTCTGTGACTCCCCTCCAGTGACAGTCTCCAGTCTGTGACTCCCTTCCCATGACAGCCTTGAGTCTGGGACTCCCTCCCCACAACACTCTCCAGTCAGAGATCACCCACCCACTGACAGCACCCCTTCTGGGACTCCACTCCCAGTGACAGTCTCCAGTCTGTGACTCCCCTCCCAGTGACAGCCCCCAGTCTGGCACTCCCCTCCCTGTGACAGTTTCCAGTCTGGGAATCCCCTCCCAGTGACAGCCTCCAGTATAGGAATCCCCTCCCAGTGACCGTCTCCAGTCTGGGACTCCCCTCCGAGTGACCGTCTCCAGTCTGGGACTCCCCTCCCAGTGACCGTCTCCAGTCTGGGACTCCCCGCACTGTGACAGGCTCCAGTCTGTGACTACCCTGCCCACAACAGTCTCCTCTCTGTGTATCCCTTCCCAGTGACAGCCCGCAGTCTAGGACGCCCCTCACAGTGACCGTCTCCAGTCTGGAACTTCCCGCCCTGTGACAGTCTCCTGTCTTGGGCTACCCTCCCCACGACAGTCTCCATTCTGGGACTCCCCTCCCAGTGACAGCCCCAAGTCTGGACTCCAGTCCCAGTGACAATCCACAGTCTGGGACGCCCCTCCCAGTGACCGTCTCCAGTCTGGGACTCTCCTCCCTGTGACACTCTCCTGTCTTGGGCTACCCTCTCCACAACAGTCTCCATTCTGGGACTCCCCTCTCTGCGACACTCTCCAGTCTGGGACTCCCCTCCCAGTGACCGTCTCCAGTCTGGGACTCCCCTCCCAGTGACAGCGCCCAGTCTGGGATTCCCCTCCCAGTGACCGTTTCCAGTCTGGGACTCCCCTCCCTGTGACAGTCTCCAGTCTGGGACTCCCCTCCCAGTGACATCCCCCAGTCTGGGTCTCCCCTCCCTGTGACCGTCTCCAGTCTGAGACTCCCCTCCCCAGTGACAGTCTCCAGTGTGGGACTCCCCATCCTGTGACAGTCTCCTGTCTGGGACTCCCCTTCACGGGGCTGCCCCAAGACTGGGACTCCCCTCCCAGTGACATCCCCCAGTCTGGGACTCCCCTCCCTGTGACAGTCTCCAGTCTGAGACTCCCCTCCCCAGTGACAGTCTCCAGTGTGTGACTCCCCATCCTGTGACAGTCTCCTGTCTGGGACTCCCCTTCACGGGGCTGCCCCAAGACTGGGACTCCCCTCCCAGTGACATCCCCCAGTCTAGGACTCCCTCCCTAAAACAATCTCCAGTGTGAGACTCCCCTCCCAGTGACAGCCCGCAGTCTAGGACTCCCCTGACAGTGACCATCTCCAGTCTGGAACTCCGTGCCCTGTAACAGTCTTCAGTCTGGAAATACCCTCCCCACGACAGTCTCCAGTCTGGGTTCCCCTCCCAGTGACAGCCCCCAGTCTGGGACTCCCGTCCCAGTGACAGTCCACAGTCTATGACGCCCCTCCCAGTGACCGTCTCCAGTCTGGGACTCCCCTCCCTGTGACAGTCTCCAGTCTGGAAATACCCTCCCCACGACAGTCTCCAGTCTGGGACTCCCCTCCAAGTGACAGCCCCCCGTCTGGGACTCCCGTCCCAGTGACAGTCCACAGTCTGGGACACCCCTTACAGTGACCGTCTCCTGTCTGGGACTCCCCTCCCAGTGACCGTCTCCAGTCTGGGACTCCCCTCCCAGTGATCGTCTCCAGTCTGGGACTGCACGCCCTGTGACAGTCCCCAGTCTGGAACTCTCCTCCCCAGTGACAGCACCCAGTCTGGGACTCCCCTCCAGTGACAGTCTCCAGTCTGTGACTCCCTTCCCATGACAGCCTTGAGTCTGGGACTCCCTACCCACAACACTCTCCAGTCAGAGATCACCCACCCACTGACAGCACCCATTCTGGGACTCCCCTCCCAGTGATTGCCCCCAGTCTGGAACTCCCCTCCCCAGTGACAGCACCCAGTCTGGGACTCCCCTCCCAGTGACAGTCTCCAGTCTGTGACTCCCCTCCAGTGACAGTCTCCAGTCTGTGACTCCCCTCCCAGTGACAGCCACCAGTCTGGCACTCCCCTCCCTGTGACAGTCTCCAGTCTGTGACTCCCCTCCAGTGACCGTCTCCAGTCTGGGACTCCCCGCCCTGTGACAGTCTCCAGTCTGTGACTACCCTGCCCACAACAGTCTCCTCTCTGTGTATCCCTTCCCAGTGACAGCCCGCAGTCTAGGACGCCCCTCACAGTGACCGTCTCCAGTCTGGAACTTCCCGCCCTGTGACAGTCTCCTGTCTTGGGCTACCCTCCCCACGACAGTCTCCATTCTGGGACTCCCCTCCCAGTGACAGCCCCAAGTCTGGACTCCAGTCCCAGTGACAGTCCACAGTCTGGGACGCCCCTCCCAGTGACCGTCTCCAGTCTGGGACTCCCCTCCCTGTGACAGTCTCCTGTCTTGGGCTACCCTCTCCACGACAGTCTCCATTCTGGGACTGCCCGCTATGTGACAGTCTCCACTCTTGGACTCCCCTCCCAGTGACCGTCTCCAGTCTGGGACTCCCCTCCCAGTGACAGCGCCCAGTCTGGGATTCCCCTCCCAGTGACCGTTTCCAGTCTGGGACTCCCCTCCCAGTGACTGTCTCCAGTCTGGGACTCCCCTCCCAGTGACATCCCCCAGTCTGGGACTCCCCTCCCAGTGACAGTCTCCAGTCTGGGACTCCCCTCCCCAGTGACAGTCTCCAGTGTGGGACTACCCATCCTGTGACAGTCTCCTGTCTGGGACTCCCCTCCCAGTGACATCCCCCAGTCTGGGTCTCCCCTCTCTGTGACCGTCTCCAGTCTGAGACTCCCCTCCCCAGTGACAGTCTCCAGTGTGGGACTTCCCATCCTGTGACAGTCTCCAGTCTGGGACTCCCCTTCACGGGGCTGCCCCAAGACTGGGACTCCCCTCCCAGTGACATCCCCCAGTCTGGGACTCCCCTCCCTGTGACAGTCTCCAGTCTGAGACTCCCCTCCCCAGTGACAGTCTCCAGTGTGGGACTCCCCATCCTGTGACAGTCTACTGTTTGGGACTCCCCTCTTCACGACAGTCTCCAGTCTGGGACACCCCTTCACGGGGCAGCCGCCAGCCTGGGACTCCCCTCCCTGTGACAGTCTCCAGTCTGGGACTCCCCTCCCAGTGACAGCGCCCAGTCTGGGATTCCCCTCCCAGTGACCGTTTCCAGTCTGGGACTCCCCTCCCAGTGACCGTCTCCAGTCTGGGACTCCCCTCCCAGGGACAATCTCCAGTCTGGGACTCCCCTCCAGTGACAGTCTCCAATCTAGGACACCCCTCTCAGTGACAATCCCCAGTCTGGGACTCACCTCCTAGTGACAGCCACCAGTCTGGCACTTCCCTCCCTGTGACAGTCTCCAGTCTGGGACTCCCCTCCCAGTGAC
>NC_057736.1:39524105-39526793 GCF_004010195.1 Chiloscyllium plagiosum | reverse complement strand
CCAGTCTAGGACTCCCCTCCCAGTGACAGTCTCCAGTCTGGGACTCCCCTCCCTGTGACAGTCTCCTGTCTTGGGCTACCCTCCCAGTGACAGTCTCCAGTCTGGGACTCCCCGCTATGTGACAGTCTCCAGTCTGGGACTCCCCTCCCAGTGACAGTCTCTAGTCTGGGACTCCGCTCCCAGTGACAGTCTCCAGTCTGTGACTACCCTGCCCACGACAGTCTCCTCTCTGTGCATCCCCTCCCAGTGACTGTCTCCACACTGTTCTCCCCTCCCTGTGACAATCTCCAGTCTGGGACTCCCGTCCCAGTGACAGCCCCCAGTCTGGGAGTCCCCTCACAATGACAGTCCCCAGTCGAGGACTCCCCTCCCAATGACAGTCTCCAGTCTGGACTCCCCTCCCAGAGATAGTCTCCAGTCTGGGAATACCCTCCCTGTGACAGCCCCCAGTCTGGGACTCCCCGACCAGTGACAGCCACCAGTCTGGGACTCCCCTCCCAGTGACAGCCCCCAATGTGGGACTCCCCTCCCAGTGACAGTCTCCAGTCTGGGACTCCCCTCCTGGAACAGCCCCAGTCTGGAACTCCCCTCTCAGTGACAGCCCCAGACTGGAACTCCCCTCCCAGTGACAGTCTCCAGTCTGAGACTTCTCTCCCAGTGACAGCCCCAGTCTGGAACTCCCCTTCCAGTGACAGTCTCCAGTCTGGGACACCCCTCTCACTGACAGCCTCAGTCTGGAACACCCCTCCCAGTGACAGCCCCCAATCTGGGACTCCCCTCCCAGTGACAGTCTCCAGTCTGGAACTCCCTTCCCATAACAGCATTGAGTCTGGGACTCCCGCCTCAGTGACAGCCCCCAATCTGTGACTCCCCTCCCAGTGACAGCCCCCAGTCTGGAACTCCCCTCCCAGTGACAGTTCCCAGTCTAGGACTCCCCTCCCAGTGACCGTCTCCAGTCTGGGACTCCCCGCTATGTGACAGTCTCCAGTCTGGGACTCCCCTCCCTGTGATAGTCTCCAGTCTGGGACTCCCCTCCCAGTGACAGCCCCCAGTCTGGAACTACCCTCCCAGTGACAGTTCCCAGTCTAGGACTCCCCTCCCAGTGACCGTCTCCAGTCTGGAACTCCCCGCTATGTGACAGTCTCCAGTCTGGGAATACCCTCCCTGTGACAGCCCCCAGTCTGGGACTCGCCTACCTGTGACAGTCTCCACTCTTGGACTCCCCTCCCTGTGACAGTCTCCAGTCTGGGGCACCCCACCGAGTGACAGTCTCCAGTCTGGGACTCCCCTCCCAGTGACCGTCTCCAGTCTGGGACTCCCCTCCCAGTGACCGTCTCCAGTCTGGGACTCCCCTCCCAGTGACCGTCTCCAGTCTGGGACTCCCCTCCCAGTGACAGCCCCCAGTCTGGGACTCCCGTCCCAGTGACAGTCCACAGTCTGGGACGCGCCTCCCAGTGACCGTCTCCAGTCTTGGACTCCCCTCCCAGTGACAGTCTCCAGTCTGGGACACCCTCCCAGTGACCGTCTCTAGTCTGGGACTTCCCGCCCTGTGACAGTCTCCAGTCTGTGACTACCCTGCCCACGACAGTCTCCTCTCTGTGCATCCCCTCCCAGTGACTGTCTCCACACTGTTCTCCCCTCCCTGTGACCATCTCCAGTCTGGGACTCCCCTCACAATGACAGTCCCCAGTCGAGGACTCCCCTCCCAATGACAGTCTCCAGTCTGGACTCCCCTCCCAGAGATAGTCCCCAGTCTGGTATGAACCCTCCCTGTGACAGCTCCCAGTCTGGCACTCCCCTCCCTGTGATGGTCTCCAGTCTAGGACTCCCCTCCCAGTGACCGTCTCCAGTCTGGGACTCCCCGCTATGTGACAGTCTCCAGTCTGGGAATACCCTCCCTGTGACAGCCCCCAGTCTGGGACTCGCCTACCTGTGACAGTCTCCACTCTTGGACTCCCCTCCCTGTGACAGTCTCCAGTCTGGGGCACCCCTCCGAGCGACAGTCTCCAGTCTGGGACTCCCCTCCCAGGGACAGCCTCCAGAGTGGGGCTCCCCTCCACAGTGACAGTCCCCAGTCTAGGACTCCCCTCCCAGTGACCGTCTCTAGTCTGGGACTCCCCTCCCAGTGACCGTCTCCAGTCTGGGACTCCCCTCCCAGTGACCGTCTCCAGTCTGGGACTCTTCGCCCTGGGAAAGTCTCCAGTCTGGAAATACCCTCCCCACGACAGTCTCCAGTCTGGGACTCCCCTCCCAGTGACAGCCCCCAGTCTGGGACTCCCGTCCCAGTGACAGTCCACAGTCTGGGACGCCCCTCCCAGTGACCGTCGCCAGTCTGGGACTCCCCTCCCTGTGACAGTCTCCTGTCTTGGGCAACCCTCCCAGTGACCGTCTCCATTCTGGGACTCCCCTCCCTGTGACACTCTCCAGTCTGGGACTCCCCTCCCAGTGACAGTCTCCAGTCTGGGACTCCCCTCCCAGTAACAATCTCCAGTCTGGGACACCCTCCCAGTGACCGTCTCAAGTATGGGACTTCCCGCCCTGTGACAGTCTCCAGTCTGTGACTACCCTGCCCACGACAGTCTCCTCTCTGTGCATCCCCTCCCAGTGACTGTCTCCACACTGTTCTCCCCTCCCTGTGACAATCTTCAGTCTGGGACTCCCGTCCCAGTGACAGCCCCCAGTCTGGTA